>NC_088925.1:1447500-1520000 GCF_038396675.1 Hydra vulgaris | reverse complement strand
CTCTTATCTAATAAATTTATTATGTCCAATAATGAGCAAATTATGATCCACCGCATGGCTAAGTTTATTAGTCTTTTTTATTCGATGCAATTTATCCGCTCAAGGATTTCCGTATTTGCTCCAGTTGATGACTTCAAATTTTTTTTTGCAATAAACTGGTATCAAGAAGAAGATTCAGATATTGCAACCGCTGTGATTTCGTCGATTAACCGTCACCTTTGGTATTTAACAGAAGAGCTTGTTATTCTATCTTTATTTAATGAAAAATTGTCAGAATTTACCAGAACAATAATGGCAAAGAAACTTTTTTCTACCCCAAGACCAAAAACATTTTTAATTGGGAAACCAAAATTTCCGACATTAAGTTCTTCAACCGTTATTTATTTTTCAATTGGACCACGGTCGTGGCTTCTTTTTGATTTATTAGGACTAATAAACAACCAGGAATGGCTCCAGATGAATCCACAAGAGTGGAAATTCTTCCAAGATTATCGAACTGCAGACGATTTTGTTAAACAATTAGAGGTAACAAATGATTGCGCCGAAAGAGGAATAAAACTTATTGGTGATTTCCGCGAGTGTACACAAAATGAAGAACAACGACAATTTATTTTGCAAGTTGTCGAACAACACAGAAAGCAAAATCCATCTGATTGGAAATCAAAACTAATTAATACTTTATAGTATTTTGTATGTTACTAATATCTTCTTTAATAATTATTATTCTTAGAAAAGCTGAAGCCTAAAAATAGCCCAGTTAAATTTTTTTTAAGATTTAAAAAAATAACAAGTTTTTCAGCTTTATATTTTAATACGGCGACCTCTTAGCATTTACCAATTTTTCTGAAAATTTCACCAAATGTTCATATAATAACCTTTAATATATACACCTAGTAACGTAACATAAATTTAATTATTTTTTAAGTTTTTCAAGTTTAAAGTTGAAAAAAGTGTAAAAAACGCTGTTTTTTCAAGATGGCGACCTCTAGAGACATTTTAAAATTTTGAAAATTTTTCAGACTTTTTTTTGGCACATTATTTGCCCCGTTATGCATGTAACGTAATCATTTTCAAAAATTTGTCGGAAATGAAACACCCTAGGGGTGCATTGACATCAGACTAGGAAACCATAGATGGTAGTTGTTTTAAGAACATAATTTATTTTATTTTTTGTTTCTATATTGTATGCAAAGATATATTTATGGTATAAATGCCAAGCAATATGCTAAGTTGTTAAATAGACATATCTGCAAACACTTAACTTTTCAAAATATATTTTGAATCTTTTTTATAAGGGTCTACCACTTTTTGATTTTCTTTTTAAGACATCTGCATGCCATCCTCAGATTAATGGGTATATATGTTATTTTTCATAGTTTATTTAATTATTTTAGATAAATTTAAAGCCAACAAAATAAAAAGTACCATTAAGGATGCACGTATATTGGCTGAAGTTATGCGACTAATTGGTCTTAAAAAACACAGTGGATTCGTCTAAGAGTAACAATCCATAAAAATATCGAATAATAAATAAGTCATAAAAATATTGATAATCTTCAATAATCTTCAACCAGGAAACAATTGTCAAGATGAAAGTTTTCAATCTGTTTCGTGACTGAGGGAGATAGCACTTCCGAAAGTGCACATTGGCAAAAAGAACCCTAAAACCATCTATACTTTTACAGAAAAGTTAAATACAAACTTGGCAAAACAACAGTAGAACGTGTCCTCGGTGTATTGATCTCATCGACATCAAATGGTATCATTAAGTTAACGCGGCAGCAGCAAAAGTGCAGAATTTACTTAAAGTCATCAATCGTACCTTCACTCATATAAATACAGAAATGATTCGTACTCTTTACACAGTGCTAGTTAGACCTCGCCTTGAGTTTGTAGTCCCTGAATGGAATATTACTTTAAAAGCTGACTTATTACTATTACTATATATATACATATAAATAAATTTTTTTTTAATCATTATTACTTCCAACAAGGCTGCAAGCGACCACTAATTGAAGTTAGAAATTACTGGAAGAGAAAAAAATGAAGGTTTTAGAACAAGATAACGACTGACGGACGACTTTAAGGATTGCAAATTATTTAAATGAGGAGAACTTAGATTTTGAATGACGAGTAACACGAGAATAAATTTTAGTAGATGGTACAAGAGACGCTAGGTCTTTAGAGCAGTGCCCGTTATAGTATTTTTGGAAAAGAGAAAGAAATGCAACATTACAACGATTTGATAATGGTTGAAGGTTGGCTGCAAGAGCAGGTCTAACTATAATTACAATGCGTTTTTGCACCTTGCCTAAAAGAAAAAGGGCATCATTAGAAGATCCGCTCCAGATATGGCAACAGTATTCCATACAAGGCCGGATTTAAGATTTATAGAGATAGAGAATAGAATCAGAAGTAAGAAAGTGTCGAGCTCGATAAAAAGATACAACCTTAGCAGATGCTAATTTTGCAACTGATTTGATATATGGTTTCCAAGAAAGATCGGAAGTAAAAGTTAATCCTAGAAGAGTAAAACACTCATCGAGTACACCACTGTTCATTAATATAGGAAGATCTAAATTATTGCGATAACGATTGGCTGAAAAAAATTGAGTTTTATCTGTATTGAAGTTCACCAGCTATTGTGAGCCCCATGTTGTAGCAGAAGTGAGATCCTTTACAAGCTTAAATGCCCCCTCCAAGCAATCAGAGAGTGTTGGTTTTTTATCACGACAAGAATAAGTGGTAGTATCATCAGCAAACAATGCCACCTTAGATATGAGAGTATCTGGAATTTCGTTAATGTAAATTAAAAAGAGTATAGGGCCGAGGATAGAACCTTGAGGAACCCCTGAAGTTACAGAATAAGAAGAAGAGTGCTGTCCATCGAGGACAACTTGTATACTAAGATTGGAAAAGAAGGATTCAATAATCTTAAAGATGTTGCCAGATACACCATAAGAAGAAAGCTTATAAAGAAGACCAGCATGCCAAACTTTATCAAAAGCTTTTGAAATGTCAAGAGCGATGGCCTTAACCTCTCCACCTTTATCTAATGCACGATAAAACCTATCGGTTATTACTGTTAGCATCAGCTGTAGAACGAGAAGATTGAAATCCATATTAATGGTCAGAAAGTAAGTTATTAGATTCAAGATGAGAAATTAAATGTTTGTTAAATAAAGATTCAAAAACCTTGCTTATGATGGGAAGAAGACTAATGAGACAATAATTAGACGAATCAGATCGCTCTCCAGAATTTTCGAAGATAGGAATAACAAGTGCCGCTTTCCAGCAGGCTTGAAAACAAGACTCTAATAAACATTTGTTGAAAAGTTTTGATGGTATAGACGACAGCTACGGAGAACACTTCTGCAAGACAATGATAGGTATGTTGTCCGGGCCACAAGCTGTAGAAGAGTCTATGCAGGAAATCACTTTAGATACAGAAGCTGGAGTAATACGAATGTCAAGCAATGGATAAACCAGTTTGTTGGCAATATCAGGTAGAACGCAACTAGTGGAATCAAGAGATGATATTGATGAAAAGTTTTTAGCAAACAATTCAGCTTTGTCTTTAGGTTGGGTGACTAAGTCTGAACCATACAAAGGAGGTGGAATTAAAGATTTACCCTTATTAATACTATTAAAGATTCTCCAGATGTCACGAGAGCCTAAATTGAGATGAGATACGAGATTTCATGACCTGAGAATAGCGGGTTTTGGCGTTAGACAAAACCTTTCTACAATGGTTTCTAGCAGTAATAAACAGGCGTCTGTTTTCTGAAGAATTGTTTTGCTGATAGATTTGGAAATAACGGTTTCGATTGGCAATCGCAGCAGCTCAGTATTAGGAAAACCATTAAGGAGAGTGAGGCTTGACCTGGAATCGTCGAGACGGAACAAAAGATTCCATGCTAGCCTGAATCTACGAAGTTATGTAAGAAGCATATTTGTCGACATGATGGAGAAAGATTTCTGCCCAAGTCAATCACAAAGAAAATCACGGAAAGAATCCCAGTCAACTTTATGGTATTTGTAAGATTTAAGATAATAGGGGGATTCAGGTGATGAAAAAGAATGAGATATTAGTTTTAGAGTGATCAAACTGTGATCAGAAGCATCCAAGGGTGAATGTGGAGAAACTGAGCATTGACTAGGATCAGAAACAAGACATAAGTCGAGTAGAGAAGGTAAATAATTCGGGTTGTTTGGAAAGCGAGTTGAAAAGTTGACTATTTGAGTTAAAGATTGATAAAGGCAAAAGTTGTAGGCTTTAAAGTCTGCAGAATCATTGACACTAGAGACAAGCCGTTCAGAGTGGTGAGCATTAAAGTCACCGACAAAAACCATATTAGCTGATGGATAAAGCGAGAGGACTTGGGCAATATGATCAAAAATAACATCAAGTCTTGAGATGAAGGAGAGCGATGTAGAACAAAGAAAAAGGCGATAGAATGAAGTGGTGCTAAACGAAAGCACATGAAAGAATAGTCTGTGGATTCAAACCTAGTTTCACGACAAATGGGTGAATTCTTTCGAATGTAAATGCCCAGGCCAAGCATGTGACTGTAGGAGTCTTTACGAATTAACGTAAGATCACCATCAACACTAAGATCGCAAGATGAGACAGCTGAACTCAAATTAGTCTCAAAGACCAAGTAGGTTTGATGAACTTTGCAATAGATAAGACTTAAAGGAAGAAAAGTTGCTTCAAAGACCACGAATATTAGTGAATGATAGGTTTAGAGAACTTGGTGATGATGATGGTTTTTTGTGTTTTATAGTTTTTTTCATTTTTTTTTCATTTTTAAATTTGTTGAATAACTTGACTCAAATTATAGATAGTACTCAGAACACTGTTTAATCTCATTTTTAATTGTCTTCAACAGCATGTTTCAACCTCAGTAATTTTATAAGGAAGAGTGTCTAAACATCAAAAGATTTAAATTAGCGTTGATAAACGGCGAAAATATTCTCGCCTCCACTTTTATTCCGCAGCAGACGGCGGCTGGCTCCAATGAATTTTTAGCAATAAAATTTTTTTTATTTATCTTCCAGTGGCAGCCGCAGTTAAATTTTTTTATTAGAGGCAAAATGTTTTGAAGGCCGATGCTAATAGAGAGGCGGAACCCAATGGTGGCCCCCTCTAATAGCTTCTTCCTCCCAGCTGGCTGTGGCCGCTAAAGTAGAGGCGGAAATATTTGCCTATCGCCAGCGGATGTAATAAAAAGTTATTGCATGTTTGTCTTAGTTAACGAGCAATTAAAATAATAAATAAGAACAAATGTTAAATATTTGACATTTTTTGTTTTATATGATTTATTGACTATTTAAAAAATTTTGCCAACAAAAAATTATTTTGTTAGAGCGGTTGTTTTTCGGCTGCATCGCCTTGAAGACCATGATGAGATACCCAAATTCTACATATTCTATTGACTGTTGTTAGCCATCTGGCCATGTTAACAGGGCCAATTTCAAGAAGTCTTAGTTGCTGAGGAACATGACCACTGCGTATAGCGATAACTATTTGATAGCCGTAATACTGATCTGTAAAAAGGTCTTTTACCACATCATTACTTAAGTTAATTAGAGTCAAACCAGTTTCAACTTTACTGAAAAAAGGGTTAATTTCAAGATTGGTCGCTTCATCAAGTAAGCTTCCAATGGGTCCACTCCATTTTTTACCGCTTTTAGAATCTCAACTAACAATTTAATTAGACGTTTGAGTGGTAATTCATTGGTGTGTAGAGCACATACAATCCAATTTAACTTTCGCCTTAATTTCAGCTTCATAAAGTGCATAACTCCTCCCAGTAACACAACCAGTGTTTACATTGGTAGAGTCTCCATTAATTGCTTTTAAGTGTACATTAATGTTCCTAATTGCAGTATACTCAGTAATCTTATCTGCTATAATTTCAGCGTGGTTCTTTTTTGCTTCTTTAGCCGGAGTGAATGAAGTAAATACTGACCAGCACCAGAACAAATAGTGTAATGTTCTTCTTTAACTTTAGCCGGATACTGTCTGTCTGATCCATCTACAGTTAAAATTGCTTTAGTAAGCTTTTTTTGTCCATCAAAAAACATAAAGTCAATAATCTCTTTATTGCAATAATCATCAAACTGAATAGCAACTTCATTCATTACTTTATCCCTAGCTCTACGAACTTTACTGTGATCTATTATTAATCTAGTGTCACTTTGGACTCCACCAAATCAGCAGGTCCAAGTTAATATGAACTAAAAGATCCAATCTTTTCTCGTTGGACTAAAAAAAAATTAGCAACATTTTACTTACAACTAGACAAATTAGAATAAAATTTTCTTTTTAAAATAATCAAAGAGATCTGTAAAATATTATTAAATTTGATTTTCAGCTTTACTAACACTTTTATAATGATTGTCGTATATTCACTCATGCCTTTATATACACCAGTTCAATAATTAGTACTTTTCTCTCCCTATACAGATGCAGGTAATGTGGGCAACAAATTTACAGTCAGGAGGACAGCATTGCTCAGAACAAAGAATTTTTTTACAGTTACACTTCACCAGGTCAAATAGTTTGTCAATAACGAAATTAAACTTTTGTTTTATAACTTTACTTGCTTTGTTTTAAGAGATTAGACTAGCTTTGTTCCATGTGTCTTTAAGTCTTGTTACCAAATTATGTTTTTAATTACGGGAGGCACAAATAAAACACTGGCCATTTGACATTTTTTTGAAAGTTTATTATAAATATCCTGGATCAACTCAGAATTACTATAGTTTCTTCTGTTTAGTTTGCTTATTTCTCTTAAAAAAATACCATATCTTAGGACATCTCTCGTTGCTGGCAGTTCAGCTGTTGGTGACTCGTTTCCAGATCCCAACTATTGACGTAGACAAGAACCATTTTTCCATCTTGTCCAGTAGTCATTTTAATTTTAATATTACTTTTTATCTAGTAATATTTAAAATTAGAATGATATAAATATATATTATAAATATATAAATAAATATATATATATATATATATATATATATATATATATATATATATATATATATATATATATATAACTTGTATAACAAATATGAAAGCAAAATACTTTTGAATAAAGTTTTGTGTGTAGCCATTCATCAAATAAAATGTATAAGTTAAATTACATACAAAACTTTGCAAAAATACTAGTTTTTAAGTATTTTGTAAAATTTCTGAAACAGTATAACTTTTAAAAGAATTTTGCTTATCTTGCTATAATTTCTTTTGACAAGGCTTTTGTAAAGCAGATATAACTCTAACATATTAAAATTAATCTTGAAAGTTTGAAAATATATCAAAAATTCACAATTTTTGGCAATTTTCAAAACAGTTCCCTGGTGGCTTAAACTCATTTAAATTCAAATTTTTTGATAATTCTGAATTTAACATGCTAAACCTCACCCTTTTCTTAAAAATGCCACTGATAAGTATGAGTTTTTAATTTTTGGCCATAGTATGACACACCCTATTGGATACTGTTAAAGAATCCTTAACAAAATACTGATAAAGTCACGAGAACCTAATTTTTGAGGTGAAATACACGATTTTTTTTTTTTTTTAAATTTAATTTCGTCATTAAAAACTAAGCTTTTAAAATGTTTTTGCAACATAATAATATAACACTAAAGTTTCGACCGAAGCCGGCAGAAGACATGGTCTTATCATCCAGAACCCGTTAAAATAACTAAAAAATTCAGCCGATAAAAACGAAAAAGATAAATAGAAACTAAAGAGAAAACTGATTTAACAATCAATTTACTATTTGCAGAAAAAAAGGAGAAAAAAAAAAAATTTTAATTATTTTTATAATTTTTATTATTTTTTTTTTTAATTCTCTATTTTATTCTACTTTTATTTTTATTATACACGCACGCACACACACACACACACACACACACACACACACACACACACACACATACAAATATATGTTCGTTCATATATACATACAAAACCAAATAATTCTGTTTTATACTTTATCTACAAATTGCGTAAGATATAATAAATATTGCATTTACAAATTGCGTTATTATTATAATATTATAGAATAATATCAAACATGTTTTAAGTACCATAGAATATAATTAACATGTTGCGTCAATTTATTAGATATAAAATAATTAAGGTTATCAAAATTTTTAATAAAAGGATAGTAATTGCTTTGTATCAAAATCAAATAAGTGTTGTTTTGTTGCACGTTTATAATGTTGAGTTGAAGGTAAAGTTTTTATATTACTCGTTAAAACCAAGTTCCATAACCGCGGCTTTCGGCAAGATATCGAAAAATCAGCTTGTTTTAGTAATGTTTTTGGTAAAAAAAATTATTTATTGAGAATTTGGTTTCGTATTTGTGGTTTAAAGAAAAAAAGTAAGTTTGGAAAATGCTTGGTAGCATATCATTTTTAAACTTAAACATAAAAACAAGTATATTAAGAATATTTATTTCATAGACATTAGGCAGTCCAATTTCTCTAAGTAGTGGTCTGGCACTATTTAAATGCATTTAATATCAAGCGACTTGCTTGTTTTTGTATTTTGTAGTGTTTAACTTTGAAGGGTAAGTACTTTCCCAGATAACGTTGCACTAGCTTATGTAGCTATGAATAAATGAAAAATAAATATTTTTCAAACTAGTTGCGTTCAGCAGATGTTTTGTTTTTTATATAATACTAATAATTTTAGATAATTTGTTTTGATATGATTACTCTAGCTAATATTTTCATTAAGAGTTAGGCCTAAAAACTTGACTGAGTATTCTCGTTTAAGTTTTGTTTTATCAATTAGTAAAGCAGGTAGTTTTAAGGGGAGGGTTTCAGATTTTGATAATTTTGTAAAAAGAGTATATTTACTTTGTTTCAGCATTTAAAAAGAGTTTGTTAGCCTTAAACCATTTGTTCAGGTTCTCAAGTTCTTGATTAACAGTGTTAAATAATAGACTAATGCTTGTGAGGCTAAAGAATACTTGCGTATCATCAGCGAAAAGGACAAAGTTAAGTATGTTAGAAAATAAGTAGATATCGATAATGAGAAATAACAATGGACAAATAACAATAGAAAATAACAATAAAAAGAAATAACAATAGAAAATAACAATAGAGAAATAACAATAGAAAATAAGTAGATATCGATAACGAGAAATAACAATGGACGAAGAATTGATACTTGTGGGGCCCCACAAGTAATGTTTTCAAATCGTGTTACAGTGTTGTCATATGATAAAGCTTGTTGCCGATTATTAAGGTAAGAGCGAAACCATTTTAAATTTTTATTTCTTATTTCATGATTATAAACTCACTTACACAAGTTTGTACGAAAAAACGTTTCCAAAGCTTGAACAGTTAACTAAACTCAAAAACCTTAAAAGTCCTAGGATGACAAAAGGTCTTATTAAATCTTCAAAAAAAAACAAAAACTTTATGAAAAGTTTAAAAAAAAAAAGACTTATAAAAACGAAAAAATATAAAAACGATACAAAAATCTATTCGAAAAAATAAAAAAGCATTCAAAAAATAACTATTATTGCAATTTATTAGAAAAATTTTGCGGTAACACCAAAAAAACGTGGGGCGTAATTAAAGAGGTAACAGGGAAAAAAAAGATGCCACCAAAGTGTTCCCGCAATACTTAAAAACAGATGAGAATGATACAGTAGCAAATAAGGCAATAGATATTGCAGAGAAATTTAATAATTATTTCATAAAAATTTAGCAACAACTAGCTAATAAAATAACTCCTGGAAAAAAATGTTATAAATCGTATTTAGAAAAAAAAACGTTAGTTATGAACGAGCTTGATATAATTCCGGATGAGCTTAAAAATGCATTTAATACCTTACAACAAAACAAAAGTCCAGGTCTAGATGACATTAACGTGAACGTTGTAAAAAATGTCTACGATATTATTGAATATTCCCTTCTGCATATCTGTAATCTGTCTTTAAAAAACTGGGGTATTCCCTTATCAAAGAAGAATCTCATGGTCAACTGTGTCAAACGCTTTTGAAAGATCGAGAATAACCCCAAGAGTGTATTTATTGTGTCAAACCCATTTAAAATTTCATTGACAAGTTTGGCTACAGCGTGTTCTGTTGAATGGTGTTTTTGAAAACCATATTGGTTATTATTTAGGAGGTGGTGGTTTACCAGATAGTTGTAAAGTCTATTGTGCATTATGCGCTCTAATATTTTTGAAATGCAAATAGAAATAGGTCTGTAGTTAGAAGCTATAAAGTTATCTCCGCTTTTAAATATAGGAACAACATTTTCTAGCTTTAGTTGATCAGGGAATACCCCATTTTTTTAAGATAGATTACAGATATGCAGAAGGGAATATTCAATAATATCGTAGACATTTTTTACAACGTTCACGTTAATGTCATCTAGACCTGGGCTTTTGTTTTGTTGTAAGGTATTAAATGCATTTTTAAGCTCATCCGGAATTATATCAAGCTCGTTCATAACTAACGTTTTTTTTTCTAAATACGATTTATAACATTTTTTTCCAGGAGTTATTTTATTAGCTAGTTGTTGCTAAATTTTTATGAAATAATTATTAAATTTTTCTTTTTTTTTTGGCATCTTTTTTTTTCCCTGTTACCTCTTTAATTACGCCCTATGTTTTTTTAGTGTTACCGCAAATTTTTCTAATAAATTGCAATAATAGTTATTTTTTGAATGCTTTTTTATTTTTTCGAATAGATTTTTGTATCGTTTTTATATTTTTTCGTTTTTATGAGTCTTTTTTTTTTTAAACTTTTCATAAAGTTTTTGTTTTTTTTTGAAGATTTAATAAGACCTTTTGTCATCCTAGGACTTTTAAGGTTTTTGAGTTTAGTTAACTGTTCAAGCTTTGGAAACGTTTTTTCGTACAAACTTGTATAAGTGAGTTTAAAAATACCGTAAGCTGTGTTAGTATCTTTGCAATTAACAAAAAAAAAAGTAGAAAGCCTCAGCATATGATATAAATATATGCAATACAATTTAAAAAAGTAGAAAGTCTCAGCATACTGAACGCAAACTGTGAAAAGTTCACAGTTTGCGTTCAGTATGCTGAGACTTTCTACTTTTTTTAAATTGTATTGTATTATGTATGTAGAAACATATTCCTCCGCCAGTACCTCTACTACGAGTTTGATGGAGAGTTTTATATCCTTGTAATTGAAAATCTGAGTTTATGGTATTTTCGTCTTTGTACCATGTTTCTAAAAGGCATATTACTGTAAATTCGTGACTTATGTCTTTTAGCATATCTTTAAAGTTTTCAAAGTTTTTACTTATGCTGCGTATATTTAATTTCAGCGCTGAAAATGTATTTTGAGAAACATTTATAAAACAAGGTAATTCTTCGATACTATAGTAATTAGTTGTTTTCAAAAAATATTTTTTCCGGGTCGTTGTTATTGTTCAAAAGAAGAGTGTTTTCTTTATCAAAAATTTCAATATACTTTGTTTCCGTCATTGCCATAATTAAAATTTTAACTGTTTTAAAACATACACATACATATACATACACACACGCACACATATATATATACACATACACACATAACTTTACACACATACATACACACATATACATATATATATATATATATATATATATATATATATATATATATATATATATATATATACGCGTATGATATAAATATAGATACAAATACAGTGGCGAGCAAAATAATAGGTGCGAACCAAAAAATTAACAAATACGAGAATATCTTTGAAGCAAATAAAATAAAAATTTGAATTTTTATTAGAACTTTTATTTTATTAAATAAATAAACAGAAATTAATATAAATTAAATTATTAAATATATATAATATGTTTTAATTTTAAAAAAATTCCACACCGAGCAAAATAATAGGTGTAAAATAAACAATGAAGATGGAAGTCAATAGGGTTGCAAATTATTAATATTTTGTTGCATACCCTTTATTTTTTAATACTTCCGTGCATCTTGACGGCATTGAATCCACTAGTTTTCTGCAAACTTCTACAGGAATGCTGTACCAAGTCTCCTGAAGCATCATCTGCAGTTCATTTCTATTTTTCGGATTTTGTCCAGAAATTTTAAGTTTTAACTGCCTCCATAAATTTTGAATAGGATTTAGATCCGGTGACTGAGGTGGCCATTCTAAAACTTTTACATTATTGGTCGTAAACCACTCTTTCGCAGCTTTGGATGTATGTTTTGGGTCACAGTCCTGTTGGAAATGCCAAATTATTGGCATATTTCCTTCGGCAAATAACAACATGACATTATTTAGTATGTCTACGTATGTATATTGGGTCGTAATATCCTTGATTCAAAAAAGTGGCCCCGCACCGTACCAGGAAAAGCAACCCCACACCATTATATTTCCTCCGCCGTGTATTACTGTTTTCGCAGTGAAGCGAGGTGAAAGTTCTTGCTTTGATGGTGTTCTTACATACTGTTTTCCATCAGAATTAAATAAATTAATCTTAGTTTCATCACTCCATAAAATATTACGCCATTTTTTGGTCATATCTGGTCCCCGCCAAGCAATATGATTTTTTGCAAAAATTTTTCTTTTCATAATGTTCTTTCTACCAAGTAATGGTACTTTCCTCGGAGTTCGAGCTGGCGACTTACTTTCTAAAAGCCTTCTTCTAACTGTTCAAACACTAATATTTTCATTAATTTCATTTAAAATTTTTGTTGCTAGCTTGAATGGGTCTTTTTTTGAAATAATTGTAATGTGATCATCCGTACGCTGACACGTTTTGCGTGGTCTTCCTCTATTCTCACGTGATTTTTCTGGTTTTAAGGCATTTGTAACTTTATTTTAAGCACATCCCATCGTAACTAAAATTTCCTTGTAAGTTTTTCCTTGTTTTCTTAAATTTCTAATAAGTTTTCTTTCTATCGCTGTGCAATGTTTTCCTCGTCCCACTTTATATCTAATTCTAATTCAATACAAATATGATATGCTATTATTTAATATAAGTTGCATAAATATTGACCTTACCTTTATATCAACAACAAATAAAAATAATAAAATGTTTTTAATCCTACAGCAAACAGGTTAAAATAAACACACACCTATTATTTTTCTCCACCAAATTTGTAGGTTAAATATATAAATAGGGTATTCCCCTCATTAATTTGTAAAAAAAATTGAAAATATACTGCTCTCTGTTATAATAAAATAAGCATAGTTTGTGTTGCAATCAGTTCCTAGATGTCACTTTATAAAATATACTGTAAAATGTCAATTTAAGTGAAATTTATTATTCACACCTATTATTTTGCTCGCCACTGTATAAGAGATAAGAGTTATATTTTTCGGATATTAGTTAATTTAATAATTTTGTCGTACCTTAAACCAACATATTCACCATTATTGCGTCTTTCTTTTACTTCAGCCAGGAGTCTTTTCCTAATATTGACAGTCTCATGGGAAAAATCTTCGTTTAAGTAAATCTTTGTACCTTTTAGTCTATATGACTCTTTTAGAATTTTTGTTTTATTATTGTAACTTAACAACTTCATTATAACTGTTCTGGAGCATCTTTCTTTTCTGACTCTGTTTCGATGAGCTCGTTCAATTTCTATTTCATTTAGTCCCAACTTATTTACTAAAAATAATTTAACTTTCTCCTCAGTTTCATTCCATGTTTCTTTCACACTTTTTGGTAATTCATCTATTCTTACATTATTTCTTATCGATCTATCTTCAATCTTTCTTTGCTTTTCATTTATATTTTGCGTTGTAATGTTTTCCTTTTCTACTCGCTCATTGTTTTGTTTGTGGATAGTTGCGATTTTTTTGTCAAAAACTTCATCATGAAAGTTTAAGCTCAATTTTATGTCTTCGATATCTTTTGCTATTATCTTTATTTTGTTTGCATTTTTTTTAAAGTTTTTTTTTACTTTGTCAAGTCTTTCGTTAATTATTTTTGTATTTTCGCTTAAGATATCTAGAAATATTTGTTGTTGTTGTTTAAGCATCGTTTCCATTTCTTTTCTATATTCTAAAAACATTTCCTTCAGCATTTTTTTAACTTCTACAAGCGTAACTGACATTTTAGATTTATCTTTTATTTTAATAATTTATAACAACTTAAGTAGTAATTGGTTGATAGATATTTGAAGAGCTCTCTGAAGATTTTATGACCTGAGAATAGCTTTGGTGTTAGACAAAACGTAGAGGTAACTCACGTAAAGATAACTTGTTATATCTTTTGAAAAAAATTTGTAGCCATTCATCAGTACATTAATGAGGAATAATTGTGCTGGTGAATAACCCAGCACATTAAATCCCTATCAAATAGGTTTCATTTTTTTAATATTTTACTATAGCCTCCTCATATGTAAAGAATCTGGGTCTGGATTCCCAAGACTTTCGCAATACTTGCGTAACTTGCGCAAGTCATATGCTCATTTATTATTTCGTAACTATTTGATACTCGCTAACATTTCCCAGCATTTTCGTTATGTTATGGTTGCGCAAAGTTATGCTTAACTTACGCCATAAATTTGAATAATAACCAGATGAAAAATTGTTAAACTTTATTTTTTAATAATATAAATTTTTTTTTTCCCATTCATAGAAAGAGTTCAACTTTATTGTCACTGTTGTTTTTCCTTACAAAAAAGTGCAACTTTTTTTGTCACTTTTTTTTCAAGTTGGTTTGAAAAAACATTTTATTACTCTCGAGTCTTTAATACAAGGGGAGGGGGGGATTAAAAGGGGATGGGGGATTAAAAGGGGATGGGAGGATTAAAAGGGGATGGAAATTTTAGTCTAGACTAAATAACGTAATGACGTAATAAATGGGGAGTGGGGGGGGGAGAAATTTTCTTTCATGTTACATCAAAAGTGTTTTTTATAAATACTTCAGTTTATAAACTAATATTTTTTACAAAACATGCATCAAACTATTTGGTTCGTGGTCAAATGCGCATTTTCTAACAGCTGTTTTATAATAATTTAATAGGATTTAATATGCTAATATAAGTTTTAAACTTTGGTTAGAAATAAACCAAAAGCTCATGTTCTACAAGTCGAGATTTAGTTGATGGGCGATTTTTAAAGCCTGTTTACACTGATAGTTTTTGTTTTTATCAGTGACTGAAATAATTATTTTCTAATTTTTGAAGCCCATTTTCACTGGTTTTTTTTTGTTATTGTTGATATTAAGTAAAAATAATAAAAGGGTAAGGGGAGGGTCTTAATAAACTTGGGGTGGGTGGGAAAATATTCAAAAAACTAATAAACGTGCCCCCCTTTTATTAAAGACTCGAGAGCACTTTTAATTCTTTTGTTATCTTGTTTTTTTGTTGTTGTTTTTTTTATTGTCGAATCTTGGCTTTATTACTTACATGTAATAATTTCTCTCGGATCGATAGATAAAAGTCTTTTTTTCATACTGCTCATTTGAATTATAGAAGCTTTGATTTTATTTTTTATTTTGGTTACATTTTTTGTATAAAGAAGTCCAATCTTTTTGACAATGTCTTTTTACTTTTGATTTTAATATTCTCACTTGATATATACTCTTCACAATTGTTATCTGAAATAGGCGGGATAAAGGACATCAGTTAAAATCAGAGATGGCCTGCGCAGCTTTTAGAATGTTAATAAAGCTCGCAAGCTGTAAGCAGCACTTTTTAAAAGGGTTATGAGGCTAGTATTATGATTACAGAGAACTTAGTATTATTATAACGGAGAATTTAGAATTATAATTACGGAGAACTAGCTGTATTAAGAAAAGAGTAAAACAAAAATTTACTTCTTAAAAATATAAGAAAAAAATTTGATAACGAGAACAGAATATATTTTGATGACCAGACAGTAATTTATTTATTTACTAAAAAAAAATAACAAATCATCATGTCCAATTTACAATTCAGATCCTGTTTATACTAAGATAGTGTTAAACGCAACTATGAAACAAAAGATATTCATTTTTCTGAGAAATAACTGCTCAAATTAAATAACATTAAAAAAATGGTTTAAAATAAAATATTTAACACAAACCTTAAACAAAAGTATTTGCTAGATATATACCTTCAGATGCAATTGTGATTCGAAGAGCACAATTAGGGTGGGTAAAATCTTAACACTAACGACTGCTTTCTAAAATAATGAACTTGCCGACTGCATTATTCAATTGCCAAATAGCCGACTATATTGCTGAAAAAAGCTGACTGTAAGTTGAAAATAGCCGATTTTTTTTATAAGTAGGGAGGGTGTCACACTCCTCCCACACACACACACACATACACCTTTAAATTTGTCCCTGATTGTTAAAGATAAAGTATTAAATTTATTTGAACTGAATAAAAAAACTCGTGGAGTTGGTATAAAAAAAAACATTAAAACAGTTCTAGTTCAAGCCAATCTACTTACTAACAAGCTTGTTAGTGTTGCTACAGATAGTGCATCAGCAATAGTGAAGAAACATGTTGGACCTATTAAAACGTGATCCCAAATATAAGAGTTTAAATTAGTTTTTTTTGTAATTCGTTCAGAAATTTAGTCGCAAAACATTTTGATTTTCCTACTTTTTTTTTTAATTAGTCATTGAGATTGTAAGTTATATTCGAATTAATCTAAAAAGTGACTATCAGTTTTAAAACTATAATAATGAAATGGATCTTGTTGATGATGAAAGTAACCGGTTTTTTAACTGTGTTATAAAGTGGCTTTTAGATAATGATGTTTTTGTAAGGTAACTTTTTGGTCATTTAAAAAAATTGATTGTAAAAAGAAAACTAATACAATAAATACTTAGTTTTATTTTTATTGTAATATGAACATAATTAGTATTCATCGAAATACATTTTATTTATTTTGGAGTTATTTTTAATTATATTGTTTTAATCTGCATTAAACAAAATGTGAGTCACGGAACTGTAATTCCGTGGCTTTAAGAGCAGATTAAAATACAAATAAAATTTGTAATAGAATAATAATAACAATAGTAAATGTTACGAATGTTAGTTTTTTAATTTTTAGAGTTTTTTTAATATTCAAGTGTAGGAGCATTATTCGATCAAGCCCTTCGAGTTTAAGAAGCTTTCTCATAATCGTATATATATATTTATTCTTTCTCATATTCGTATACATATATTTTCTCATATTCGTTTGGTTTATTATTGAAATATTGATATTATCAGCATTAACAATTTCATAGTTTATGCTGTTCCATTTATTCACTATCCGATTTATAAAGAAATACCTCCTTGTATTTGATATACGAGTATTTTGTTTGTGCAACTGTTGATTATGACTTCCTTTTTTTGGATATAACTGTTTATAATCTCCAATTTACTTTATGAGTATCTTTTTTTATTTTATAGTATCCTATAATTTTTTTTTTAAAGCACTTTACGTAAACTCCATTAGCCGCTGTTAATAGTACATACCCTAGGCACTTCAGTCACGTGACTTTTTTCGTGCGACAAGTTCAGAATATAAATATTGGCAAATTTTTTGGCAACTTTTTCGGAAATTATTTAAATGCTATCTAGTTTCAAACCAAATTGCCAGTTGTATTTCACTGGCGAAAACTAAAAAAAATGTTGATCTTTGAAGGTTAGTCTTCGAAATTTCTTAACAAAGAAGCTAGAAGATTTTTCAAGTTTCTCCATAGTTTATTTTATTTACACTTTTTGACAAGTACATATACTGTTTTAAATTGCTTTTTTTTTTTGTTCTAGCACATCAAAAAAAGTTAATTAGCTTATCAAATTACAATATTTGATATTTGTTTAAAAAACAATTTGTTTTTATGTCTGGACTTCCCAATTTAAAAAAAAACACTTTCATTGTTTTTTTTTGAAATTTTTCTTGAAGATATTATAGTACTCCGTTCAACCTACATATCTAGTTATTTAAGTTTAACTGACATATATATGGCTGCGTCCTTTTTCTGGTGTTGTATTGATTGCTTTAAAGTAAAAATACAATGTTTAGGCTTTATAATTTATAAATAAGGAATTTAAAGTACTTATTGAATAGTTAACTGCTTTGAGAAAGTTTTTTTAAAACTTGATCAATATTATATTCCGTAAATTCAATGTTTGGTATTTTTAAAGTTTTCCTGATAACATCTAAACATTATGAGCTTGTAAATCTTTTAAATTGCTACTAATATTATGATATAATATTGCTATAACTGTATATGCATTTATGTTTATTTTGTATACCGTTCAATAGTTCCTTTTTTTTTGTGTGTGTTTGTATTTCTGTATACAATTTTATAAAATATTTTCTAGCCATTATCCTATCTAGCCATTATAAGTCTTAGTTCTGGTCATGCATGAATGCATAGTTTTTAAAATTAAACACTTAAACACAGTGTGTGTGTGTGTGTATATATATATATTTATATATATACACACACATATATATATAAATATATATATATATATATTTATATATAAATATATATATATATGTACATAAGTAATAGAAATGCCGTTGTCACAGGAAATTTTGCTGCTAGGAAATTTTGCTGCTGCGGCATAATTTCCTAGGAAAATCTGCCGCCAGCGGCATTATTTCCTAGCAAAAATTGCTGCTCGCAGGAAAATTTGCTGCTGAAAAAAGCCAATTAATTAATGTCAATCTTTCCTAACATTATTGCGTCGAAATTTCAATTTTTTTGCCTAAACGAACAAGCTAAATTGAAGGAGCACACTATAAAGTTCAAATTAAAATTAACTTAAAATTTGTAAAGGATTAATCATAGCTCTTTTCCATCTTTTTAAATTAATTTACTTTTTATGTACGTTACATAATAAAACCCTTTGCCTTAATAAAAGTAATCTTTAAAAGTAATCCTCCTTAACCAATTAAAATAATTATAAAAAAAGAATTTTTTTAATTGATAATTTTACTTTTATTAACATTAAATATAAAATAGTTGGTTTTGCTAATATTTTTATAAATTTAATTTATTTTAATATTTCTAGCTTTCAATGTACTTTTTCAAAGTATTTTATTCATTGCCACACTATATATTAAGCTAAATCGAATAACTTTAACAAAATAAAACTTAAAGACAAGAGTTGATAATATATTTAAAAAAAAACAGAAATATTTTATAGAAAAAATATTTATGGCATATTTCGTATGCATATTTCGCAATTCCACTCCTGCACTGAATTGTTTATATTGGACACATGTAATATGGAACCATTTTAGGCGTTTGCTGCAAGCAACCATAAAATCATAAGTGCAAGGCATTAAGCAAGTGCAATGCAGTTGAACATTTATAGTTGATGGATTGTTACGTGTAATACTCAATTTACTTCGCTTATTGAGTAATGGGAAGGGTTTAAACTGTCCAGAATGAAACATTTTTTCAAGATGTTGTTTCATAAACTTTTGATTATATGATATAGTTTCGGGTTGTTTACCGAAAGCCAAATGCACAGCATTAGCTATAGCAAATAATCCACAATCCAAACTTCCGGTCTGTTGTTGGACACTTTTAACATTTACAACAATACTTGGTGGAAATTCACAATTATAATCAGCAAAGTTCTTGTAACATCTGGCTAACTGATTAATTAGATGCGAATCTAGTTTGTTATACATACTGTCATAAAGTGAAATTGATCTATTTATTGAATAGGAAGTGACCCAATGAGAATTAATAAAATGGATCTGAACAGAAATTTTATCTGTACTTACTGCCTTAAATGCATCAGTCTGTGACAACAAGGTATCCTGCAAACCAATAATATCTGGAAACTGTTTCTTTATTATCAACTGAGCTAAATTTATATGTTCGTCAGTCAATTCTTTGATGTCTAGTATAACTTTTTTCATTGTCAGTGTAAAAATAGAAAGTTCCTCAGGTATAGGTTTTTTTCTGGTATAGGTTTTTTTCAGGTATAGACTTTTCTTCAGAATTATTTAGGACTTTTTCAACAATATTATTTAGAACCATATTTTCAGAATTAGGATAATAAATCTTCAAACGAGTCATATTGTATATTTGTTTTAATTTCTTATTGCAATAATTTACGTAACATAAACGAAAAGTATTCTTTTTCAAAATTTGACAAACTTTGTATGAGCAAGTTCAATTTGGCTCCATCTTTGAACCTTTTCTGGAAAGATTTTTACTATTTCTTATTAACACTTGAATGCCAACTTTAAACAACTGGTTTTCAGAACAATGTTTGGCATCATATGCTTTTTTTTGGCGTTCCTGAGCTTTCTGAATATTTTGCAGTGCATTTTTTCGCATTTCTATTACATTTTCTAATAGACTTTGTCTATTTTTTAAACTGTCATCAATCGTAGGTTTATTTTCAAAATCATTTTTCACAGACTTTATTTGTAAATCAACAGGAAGCCTAGCTTGTCTTCCGTAAACTAGATAAAATGGGGTTTGTTTTGTAGAGTCTTGAACAGAGACACGGTATGAAAACAATACACTCTCAATGTATAGATCCCATGTGTTTTGCTTTTTATCAACATATTTTAAAAGTTGACGCTGAAGAGTTTGATTGAACCTTTGTCTTGGCCGTTGCGCTGTGGGTGGTAGGCACTTGTTACGTTGCACTTTGTTCCCATCATTTTATATAATTCATGGTTTACCTAAACAAAACAAAAAAAATAAAAACTCTTTACCTGAGTAGAAAAAATATTAGGAAATAGGTCTATTATAAAATGGTCTTTAAAAAAGGCTTGTATAAGGTTTATATTAAATAATAAACAAGTATATCATAACCAAATAAATAAGAATTAGTAAATAAAAAAAAAAAAAGTTTTTGGCATAAAACATTTTAGTTATGCAAAACATTAACAAAGAAAAAAATATTTTTATATATGCAGATGAGGATGTTTAGCCAATGTTTTTTTAGCTTTCATTTTTCAACTTTAAATGAACAAGTCCTAAAGTTTTAAAAATCCAACTAAGTCTTTATTCACCCTTTACATCCAATTTTGATCAACTTTTCAAAATTTAGAATTATGAAAGTTATACAAAAATTAGAGTTTTAAAAAAAGTAATGAAAATAAAAAAATAAACAAAAACATTTAAACAAACAAAATCTCAGTACCTCATTTACAAACTCTCTTCCTTGGTCACTTATCTGAACTTCACAACAACCATGTCTTGTAAAGCATGTATACAAGAATTCTGCTGCACTTGTAGCTGTTTTATCAGATAAGGAAGCAGCTTCAGGCCACTTGGAGAATAAACAGGTGCCTGTTATGATAATTTTATTTTGCCTTTCTGTTAAAGGAAGAGGTCCAATTAAATCAATTCCAACAGTGCTCATTACTTCATCTTTAACTTTAATAGGATGTAGTTCAGCTGAGTGTTTTTCAAATGCTCTATAAAGTATATTATGAATGAAATAATATAAATTATGCATATTTAAAGACTTTATACAATTTGAAAATAACCCAATTATGTTTAATTTTTGTTATAACTTAGATATAATACCTGCAGTATTATAAATTAAAATTATCATTGTTATTATTGTTTTTAATAAATAATAAAAAATAAACTTTAGCGTATAAACCTGTTTGCTCTTTGACACCTATCACAATATTTACAAAAATTCTTCACATCATTTACCATCCCTTTCCAGTAAAACCTCTCGGAGAGTTTTTCTAACGTTTTATCTCGACCAAAGTGTCCACCACCAACAATTGCAGAATGACAGCCTTCGAGAATCATAGTTTTTTGACTTGTTAGAACTACTAGCAGATCCATGTTTCTTTTTTTATCGTAGTAAAAAAGTAAGCCATCCTTTACCAAAAATCTTCTAGACTTTCTTCTTAATCCATCTTTTCTAATCTTATCCATGCATCTTTTCTAATCTTATCCATCTCTGACAATTAGATCAACAAGATTGTTGTATTCTTCGTCGTTCATGTTTTAAATATGGACTCATGATTAATTTCTGTTTGTCACGCATTCAGCAGCAAATTTTCCTGTGAGCGGCAATTTTTCCTAGGAAATAATGCCGCTGAGCGGCAGATTTTCCTAGGAAATTATGCCGCAGCCGCAAAACTTCCTAGCAGCAAAATTTCCTGTGACACCGTTTCTGGCTCATTTTTTTTGCTATAACTCCAACCAAAAATTTTTAACTCATTTCAACTATGACCCCAACCATAATCTTGCATCATATAATTACATCACATCTATAATCTCACATCATGTTTCAACTATGATCCTAACCATAATCTCACATCATATTTCAACTATTATACTAACCATAATTTCTTAACTTATTAAAACTATAACTCCATCCATAATTTCTTAACTCATTTCAACCATTATCTTAACTATAATCCAATTTTTTTTTTAACCGAAGTACCATCCATAGTTTATGAGCTAGTAATATAAGGAAAACAATAAAAAAATAAAAAAATAAAAAGAAAATAATAATTTCAAAATTATAGAATCAGTATTGTAGTTTTTTTGTTTAACATAATAACTAAATCATAATCATTAAGCGTAAATGTAATATTGCCTAGGCGTAAATATAGCTCAATTTTTTTAAGTTAGGCGTAAATGTAATATTGCTATGCAAAATAGTAATATTGTCCTTTTAAAGCATAAAAACTTCCATTGTCCAATTTGTTCATTCCCAGAGTTTAATGTAACCACTAATCTTCTTCCATTAGCAACACTAGGCATGGAATTGGTATAATTTACGTAAAATGAAATAGTAGTTGTAAAATCAATTATTACTTTTGATTGATACAATAGTCCATTTCTGTATTATTAAATGAGACTACATTAGCACTGTTCCGTGAAGAAAGATAAAAATTTTCCAAACTAAATGAGCAGTAAAAACATGAACTATTATCATCATATCCAGAAAATATTGTATAATTACTATAGTTATATGGTGTCCACGGTTGTAAAACAGAGTTTGTATTTACAGGAAAAGTGCGTCATACATCCGTACTCTTGATTCCAACCAATTTCCAGATGCACCAACAATATGAAATCTAGCATATTATAAATAAACACCATTATTATTACCTACAGTCTCCAATAATGTATATTCTCTACCATAAACTGTATTCAAATATCTAAATGTTGATGAGTATAATTTAATAGATGAAATTGATTGTGGTATTGATGGACCTAATGTAATAAAAGGTTGTAGCGAATATGTTAGTGTATTACCAGTTTTATTGAGCAATTCAATTGCAAGATTGGCTTTAAATGGTAAATCAACTGTAAAGTATCCTCCTATACCAGTGTTAGTCGATAGATTACAACCTTGTAAAGAGTTTGCATAAAATGGTCCATTAAGTGAAGAAAATAAAAAATCCATGGTTAAACCTATACCATTTATTCCGTTAATATCTGTATAAGAAGAAGATTTTCAAACGCAAAGTGTATTTTCTGCGTATATTTTAATAAATACTTTACCTGGTACAGTTCCAGTAGCACTTGTTCCTGTAATTGCTAACCATAGTTTTCTGAGAATACCAGGACTGCCATTTTGAATAAAAATTGCTGATCCATCAGCACCTGTATGAGGTGCAAGAGTCTGTGATTTTACTCTCATGCATGTTAATCTTGAATTTGGTATTATTTGTTAACTGCTAGGATTAGATATTATGTTATCAATTTTAGTTTTTGTAGCAGCGTCATTTGAGTTAATAGGTTCTGCTACATTTATCAATTTATTAGAATTCATATTAATATCATTGGTTGCATTATTTTGTCCATCTGTCCTAATAAACAAGTAAGTGGCTTGAAATGTTGTTAAACCATTTACTACTTGATTGCAGCTGAATTATTATTGCGTCCGAATTTATTAAAAGGCATTTTGTTTTTTATATACAATATAAGAAAGAAAAAATTTCTTTAACTACATTTTTTAAAAAAATCATCATAGATTATCAATAATATTCTGAAAATCAAATCCTTTATCTAGATTTTCTAAAACATATAGGCACAAGTGTCTACAGAACGAGGTATTTCCAAACTCTATCGCTATTATAATAAAAGGGACTTTTTAAATAATTTAGAATAGTTCAAAATGGTGGCGGTAGTCCATAAGAGTCAAAACTTAGTTTGTTATATCCGTCTTTATACCAGCAAACCCAATGAAACCCCTACTTGAATCTCCTCTATTTATTATTTCACATTCTTCTTTTTTGCGTACTTTTAGGTAATTCGTCTCTTACAAATACACCTTAAAAATGTTTTATTTTTAGTTTTAGAAAATTTTTTAGTGGTTCATTTGGTAAAACTATTCCTATAACATTGATAAGTTTACGATAATTGTTATTGTTCTTTTCCATTTTTGTAGTAAATTATTTTTTTTCTTCTAAAATAAGTCTTTTGGCCTATTTGACCTCTTTAACCTATTTGACCTATAAATTATTGGTTTTTCTTCTTTGAGTTTATAGTGCCCATATGCTAATGTGTGTATAACATTTTCTAAAACAACTCTTTTATCGTGTTCTGAGCTTTATGCTATTTTATTTATCTCTTTTGCGTAAATTTCATGCAAATGGGATCTTATTACATTCATTTTCCCAATATGATGCCTTTTATTTAATAAACAATCTTTATAATTTTCATGTGTTATATATTTTTTAACAACAATTTTCTTCACTCCCTTACATTTTTTGTTATTTTTTTCGTTGTACTTTGTAAGAATACAACATTGATCTGAGTCCAATAAATTCTTTAATTTGTGCTCTGCTGTTTCATCTTTAAGCATTCTTATTACTTTCTTATTAGCACCAACTTTGAAACCTACATTATTAATTGCTAGGTTCTTTGGGTCAAAATCACTTGTATCAAATTTGCTTTCAACATCATTAGAAATATCTGCATAAAAGTCTTTTTTTTTTCGTATGCTAAAGAATCGGTGAATAATAGTTTGCCTCGATCAGAATATCTGTTCTTTATGTTATCATAGTGAAGGTCATACATTAGTGTTTTACTTAAATCTAATACACACATACCCAAGTAAATTGGTTTGTTATAAAGTAATTTTGTTTTTTTCATATGTATTGCTATTGAGTTTCACCAAATATTTCATAGTTGGGTTGAGATGCTAATTTAATAGCCTTATCTCTGTTTGTAACTAACCTCATACCAACATAATGCCGACTACCAATATATGAGCTTTTAAAGTCGGCATATATTGCAAATGGAACTCTCATTGATCTACTATGATTAATAAATTGCATTGTTGAATTTGGAGGTGGAAGTTTAATACGTACTGAATTATGTGTCACAATACAATTTGTGTTTACATAAAGATTCTTTAGTATTAAACCCAAGCAAGCAATTTCTACAATAACTCACTTCATTTTGATGACTATGTTTGTTATTAAACAATAATGACTAGTTTTACCATTTGAGATTAATAGTAAATCTATTAAATATTTACAATTATTATTTGTCGACACACGTAAAATATGAGCTTCTGAATCTTTATATCCAAATACGTTGACACTGATACCTGTATTATTTTTCTCAAATTGTGTAATTTGGTTTAATGATACTGGAAAATTTATTTTTTTCCAATTTATTTTTTCAGCTTGATTTTTAAACTCCTTATCTACTCTTTCAGAATTTTTATCTTTAGGATTTAATGCTCTTGTGACACACCACTTTAAACACTCATTATCTTCATATTTTATATTAATTATTGCTTTTTTAGTTTCTAAATTTTTATCAAGTGGAATTTATGATTTAGCTCTTTTTAATAGAAACAAATCTGCAATATGACCCTAACTGTTGAAATGATGTTACATTTTCCAAAGTTCTCAAATTTGTTGTTTCATATAACTCTTTCAAATCTGTTAATTCTAATACAACCTTACTCTTCGTCGAAAATGAAGCAGTTGTAGTTATAATTTCTCCTATTATAATATTAGTACGCTCCATTTCACAAGTGAGAACCATATAAAACTTTGATTTTCTATTTTCATGTAGTACTTTAATTGCGCTGTTTTTTATAAAATTAATAAATGATAAAGCATCGTTACCTTTTCACCCATATCTGTAAATTGTTTTGTGACATTTTTAATAGATGATTGTGTTTAATTAAATTCCATTTGTTTTTTAATTCCAAATTTAATGTAAAACTTTGTAACTTTAGATTTTAATGCTTCAATCTCTTCATCAGCTGTTCTTTTAATTGTATCGGTAACAGACGTAATCCAATCTGCAATAAAAATATTACTTGATTCTTTTCGAGATATTGTTGTATTACTTGCAATAAAAGGTGTAGGAGTTAAAATTATTGAAGATGCTAGATCCGGAATTGGCTCCTCTAATGCTCTTTGTTCAACTAATGGAGCTGGTACTTCTCTTTGTTCAACTAACGCAGTTTCTTCCAACGCTCTTATGAGATCACTCTTTCTCATTCTATAATAATATTTAATTTTTCGCTCTTTTGCGATTTGTTTTAATTTTTTGACATTTTTGTTTTCATTTTTATATAACAAGATTATTTTTTTTTTCTTATATTATTTTAATTTGTTTTTCTATACATACAGTTTTTCTTGTAATACATATATAAAAATTTTATTATATATTTAAAGATTTTATAGGATTTCTGCGATTGCTTCTTTTTTTTTTTTTTTTCAGATTTTATTATCTCAATTTTAGGAACATTATCAACTTTTCCATCACGTAATTCGAAATATCTCCATCCATGCTTAGTTATACGCATAGCACTATATAATGATGGATATATTGTAATTTCTCCTGTTTCCATGTTAGTTAATTTAATAGACACTGGATTATTTCTAATTGCCCCTAATCTTTCATATTTTGGATCTATAATTTTTTCTGGTTTTTCAAGATTTTTTCTAGGTCTTCCAACTGGATTCTTCACATTTACTTCTTTCACTGGATGTATTCTAGGTCTCCCAATTATCCATAGCAATTATTACCAATGTAGCGAAATTTTCAGATGTTTTTGAAATGTTATTTTCTTCTAACTGATTTTTTAAGTTTTTTATTGTATATTTCATCTTCATTTTTAAAATAAAAAGAAAAAAAATTTAACTTATTTTCAAAAACTTTTTAATAAACAACATTCATTTTATTTCCGTCTGATTGAAATTGTAACAATCTATCAGATTTCACAACAGCAAACGCTTCAGTATCTGCTCGAACAGCCGCATTAAATGTTGCTTTAATTTGTACATCTACAACTGATGATTTTAATCTTTCTGATTGTCTACAAACATCAAAAACCATAAGCGGGCATAAATCTTTATAGTCAGAAGGAGTTATGTTGCTTGGTGTAATCAATTCATTTATTCCATAATATTTTACACTAAACACAGATGCATCTCTATAAGCTCTTGAAAATTGATGATTTGGGAATGATAAATTATAATCAAAAGCAGGATACTTTTCCTTATTAAGCATAATATACAAATTTTTGAAGTCGCAATAATCGAATGTTGAAAGATTTAGTTATTGATCTCCATCTTTAATTGTTTGGAATCCAACAGTAATGTATCTTGGTTTTTCAGGAGATGTCTTTACGCTCAATCAGATTGTAGAACTGATATAGTATCACACTGCTGCGCGTGAAAACTTACTAGAAGTGTCACTTTTGATTCAATAGTTTTATAAAGATTAATCCTTTCTACATCTGATGGGATCACATGTGGTATAAACAATGATATTTTATCAAGGTTAACTTTTCCTGCAGCTGCAGCAGCAAGTCTAAATATTGCATCATCGTCACTCTTTCTTACAAGAGTTAGCGTATGTTTAAATCCATAAATAATTTTGTCGTAATCATCACAGATTTCAAAAATGTATCTTAAAGCTATTAAAAATGAAAATGTTCCCTTTCTCGTTGGTTTCTGAATTATGTATGCTTGTCTTACTGGAAACCCTGAGTTATCGGCAAGTACTGCTGTTGATGCAGAATCTTTCTACCACAAATAATTTAATCCTTGTGCTAATTAAAATTCTTTTGGGTATTCAAGCATATCTAACATTGTAGTTGCTTGACCTGGATGATAAACAGCTTCTACTTCTTGGCATGATAATTGGTATGTTATTTGGCTAAATAAATGCATAATACCATTATTTGTAAGTGATACTGCATCTGCATTAGCATAAGTTGTTCCATCAGCTTTAAGAAGTCTTCCTTCGAACAAGAGAAAAGCTGCAGATGGAAGTGTGAACAAATCTTGTTGTTCAACGTTGATTCTTATTTCTCCAGCACTATTTAGATTTGTACGAGACACTGGCTCATATTCATGGAATTCAAGACTTTCGATTCCTGCATCAACAGTTGGGATTTCTGTGAAACTTAATACTACAGAAGTTTCCATATTGATTTTTTATATACAATGTAAAAAAAAATTTTTTACTAACTAATATTGTATAAAAAATTACGCAAGTCTATTATGCAAGTCTATTACGCAAGTCTAAGACCGCGATCTTTTTTAACTAGATCTACTATTCCTATAGCATTTTCATTTGAGATTTTTTTTTGTTGATTTTTTATCGCAGCCACCATTACTATTTTTTTTTATTTGTTGTAACCTCATCTCCATTTCTTATTAGATCCTTAGATCCAGATTTGCAAGACGCTGCTGCTCGTTTAAATAATTTTTTTATACTATCAAATAAACCACTTCCTCTAATAACATGATTCTTTACATATCTTTTATTATGAACAGTTAGCATTTTTTATATGTAATTAAAATTTATTTTGTATCAATTTATACTGAGCACTATTTATAACACCTTGCCGTAATAATTCATCACAAATTGCAACAGCTTCATTTCTTGATCCAGTATTACCTGCTTTCAATGCAACTATACGTAATTCAAGCATTTTAATTAGCGCATTAAGGTTGTTAGGAAGAATTATAGCTTGTAATCCTGTTCCTTTTGATTCACGCTTCCTATTTTTCTATATATCTCTTCAAATTGGAGCTATTATTTCTCTGTATTTTCCACTCCTAGATGACTTTGGCTTGTATGGGTTTTCAGTAGTAATTGCATCTGTTTGTATTAATGTATTTTTATAATTTTTAAGATCATCTTTAGTATATATCGCCTAATTACAATTAAACTTTTTTATCGACTCCCAAAGACCAGGAGTACCATCATATGTTTTACTATCAATAGTTACATCAACATCATTAATAAATAATAATTTTTTTTTAATGTATAACTTGTCATCCTTAAAATGTATTCCAAATGTAATATCTTTAAACTTTGTACTATTTGTATACATTCTAAGATAATCTGTTACAATTTTTCCGAGCCTTAAGTCTTTAGTTTCTTGATAAGAAGGAGTTAGTTCTTTATATGAATGCTCAGTCATTATTACACGATAAAATTTGAAAAATTGAGGGCAACTTTATAAGCTTGATTGTGCAACTTAGATATGTTTTTTTTTATTCCAGCTTGACTACTTTTTTCAGTATCTTAAACTTTTGAAATGACATTTTGCTTTTTTTATAAAAAAGATTAAAAAAAAAAAAACATAAAAATTTATGTTGTTTTTTATGTTTTACGTTTTCGGTTTTATGTTATTTTTTTACGTTTTATTTTAATAAATTATTTTGTGTTTTTACGTTTACATTTTTACTAAACCTACTTTAGAGTATATTAATTGCCTCATCTCTTCCTTTGTTTAGTTAATTTCTTGGTTTGTTTATCAATTTCAGTTTTTATTTTGTTCTAATTTGTTCAAGAATTACTTGAAATTTTTCAAGTTCACCAACTATTAATTCATATTCATTGTCATTTATATGTCTATCTACTAAAGTTTTAGAAATATATTTTATTTAGTTTTGAATCAGCAAGTATCTGAATCTTTTAATGCTTTTCTGCTTTTAAATTTATTTTTTTATTAATTTGCCCACCTAATATTGATTACACATCTGCTCCTAATGCTATACCCTCACATACAATAACTACTGGTGCTGCAATTATTGTTGACAAAAAACCAATTCCTATAGTTCCAAATACCATAATGCTTGCTAGTAATACATTATCAACTGCTGAAATTATTTTTACAGCTTTATAATACTTTTTACTTAACATAGTTCTCTTTTCTCTCTCGCGCTCTATTTCCTTTTGAATTTCATTATTTTTTTGTAGACAATATACGTGAGCTTGGTTTTCTTCAGGTGACTAATTTTCATCAGGTGCACCTGGAAGAGTTGTATATATTTTATTATATTCAATTTTTAATAAGAGAAAAAAAAATATTCACAATAGATTAACAAAACTTTCTCTTTTTTTAATTAATAAATCAGAATTATAATTATTAACAACATTTACAACAATATTAACAACAGGCTCTGGTATTACAGAAACTTGTAAACTTAACATTTTTATTTTAAGTTCTTGTTTTCGTGAAACTAACGCAACACTTTTATTAATTGATACACCAAACTTTGAAAAATATTTCGATGTGATGAAGATTTTATTGTAATGTCATGTTGTGCAAATATCTCATATCTATTCTCATTTATTAATACTGAAGGGTGTTCTAGGTCTTTGTGTGGCTTTAAAAGTATTTGAAGAAGTTTAACTCTTTTATATTTGTTTATAAATTTATGCATTAGCGGATTATATTTTGACATTTTATATATATGAAAAAAGATTTTCAAAAAATTAGAGAAACATATTTAAAAATAGAATATTAACAAATGGTGAATTTGGTCCTAACAATAAACCTGATCCTGTTGCTTTATATCCATTTCCACTACGTAGGTACAATCCATCACCTACAGAACCTCTTTTACTCCATGTTCTCAAATATAAAGCAGATCCTGCAGCTGCCATTTTAACTCCTTGTCCATTTTTTTTTAAGTACACAATGCCTCTTCAAGAAATTTTATCAACCATAGCTGATCTAGCTGCTGAACCTACTCCTGTTAGTAGTCCAGTTGCAAGTGCTAGAGCAACGCTTGATAATAAAAATCTTCCAGCTGTACCAAGTAAAGGTAAAAGTGCACCAATAAATCCTCCCTCTTTTTGAGAATTGTGAGCTAGTTGGGCTTTACTTAAATTAATTATTACACTAGTACCTTTTTCATATGCTCTTATAATTCTATTCAATTGTGTATTTGTTATAGCTAATACATGTTCACCATTAAGATCTGAATGTGATAATTTAATACTAGCTCCATCACCATTTAATTTGCTTTTTTAAGTTTTTCTAATTGCTCCAGCGAAACATTTATCTTCATATTTGTAATTTACTCATTTTGTTCAATACAAGATATTTTTTTTCTCCTATATGAAATGTAATAGACAATTCTTCTCCTTGTAAATTCAAAGGATTCCCATTTCGATCGAGCTATTATTTTCCATTTTTGAAATTGTTTTGAAATTGTTTTTAGTGCTACTGATAAGAAAATTATATTTAACGGCTCTTGGACAATTTTAAATCCAGGATCTACAGTTTGGGAAAATGAATATATAACGTTTTCTATTCCTCCATTTATATATGATGATTCTATTATATCACTTGTAAAAAGTATAGTATTAACATGTAATATGTTTACTATATTAGTTGATTCATGGCAACCTGATGAATATATTCCACTGTTAAAACCTAAAACAGTTCTAACTGAACTTGAAGTTGTAAAATCAACTTTATAACCAGATGCAATTTTTAAAACTGATCTTGATGTATTATTTCCTTCAAGTTTAATACCTGCAACTCCGCTTATATGCTCGTATGCTGACTCAATCAATTAAATATAATCATTTATATTAGTAATTTCAAAACACCCTTCTGGAATGTTTATGTCATGCCAAGTTGCTCCATTATCTGTGCTGTATTTAAAATTGTCGTTTGAAGAATCAATATTAGATAAACTGTTGTATGTCTCTAAACTAACTAAAGCCATTTCATATTCTTTATCGTGTCTAAGTTGAATAATAGGAGCAAACTTAGTTTTTATGATATTGCTATTTCCAATCGATAATACATAAGTCATTTTTGTTTTTTATATATAAAAATTTTAAAATTCACAAGTTAGTATACAAAAATTATTTAATCCACTTCTATACTTTCCATAATCTCCTTTAGAAGATAGATCTATGATAATAAATCCATGAGGTTCTGACCAGGAATTCTTACAAAATTTTATAAACTCGTCTTTTGTCATATCACTTGAAACATGATTTTTATAAATATGATTTAAGTTCTTTGAATCTTGTGGAAATAAGGAAATAAAATTTGTAATTTTTTGTATAGTTTGCCGAGGTAACATAAAATAATTTTGTGCAAGGTAGAAACAATCTACATTACTATGCCTTCCTCTTATTTGATATTTTTCACACTTATTTTGCTTTTTTAATTGTAAATCATCAAATATCATCAAACTATTCTTATGAAACATGATCTTCAGGATCTGGTACTTTCTCAGTTGTTTCAAAAAACTTGCACTCCATATCTGTTTTTTCATTTAAATTTTTAAAATGTGTTCAATAATAAACTCAGGGTTCGCATTTAATCTTTCTATTTTGTCTTGTAACTTAAATAGTTCAAAAATAACTTCTTTTTGTAATTTTTTTTTCAAAAGATCGTTTTAATATTTTGTATTCTGGTTGAAATAGAGATTTTCCCAAAACATGTAAATTATTATAGTCTAACCAACATGGTCTTAAAAGTAAACTAATCAATAAAGTAGTTTTTCGACAATCTAACAATAACTCCTCTTATACTTTTAGGTAACAACCTATTAATATTTCTCTTATTGTTATTTACATTCCATGATAAATCTATAATATCCATTTTTTTATTTACTAAATATAAAAAAATGTACTGCGTATGTATGCAAAAACGAAACAAATACACTAAACTTACAAAACGTTGTTAGTAATATAAGTTAAAACTTACAAAACGTTGTTAGTAATATAGTAATATAAGAAATATGAAACGTGAAATTGCGCTATTTGTGGAACAACAAAACTAATTTCGTATCAGCAAAAACAGGAGGTGATTTAGTTAGTTCAATTAACTCAGCAACAAGTAAAATATTACTACCATGGTCAAAATTTTCAGCTGAAATGTATTTACCTGGTATGAAGTTTGCAGGTCCTGGTACTAATTTTGATGAACGATTAACTTCTACTGACGCATATAAAGAATGAAGTAAACCTGTAGATAGAATTGATAATGCAGCTTGCCATCATGATCTTGCTTATAAATACTTTACAGATACAGCAAAAAGAAATGAAGCTGATAAAATTATGCTCTTAGATATAGATGCTATAAAAAATCAAATAATACGTGAAAGAGTTGAACGAGGAATTATAAAACCTAATATATCAACTAAAGCAAGGTTTGTGTTGGGTGTTCGAAAAAACTACCAATGATCTGTAAAAAAGGCGCGAACAAAGAATTAAAATGGACTGATAAACTTGCAAACGAACTTCACAGACCAGTTGTAACACATTTCAGAAAAAGAAAAGTTATTGTAAATAGATTCGATCAAATATGGGCTGCTGATTTAGTAGACATGCAATCTTTTTCCAAATTCAATGACGGTATAAATACTTTTTAATGGTGATAGACGTTTTTTCAAAGTACGGATGGATTGTTCCACTGAAGAGTAAAACTGAAGGTAATGTTGCTAATGCCTTAAATAAACACCTTTTTTCTTTAAAGGAAAAAGGTGTTAAAAAATAACACCTTTTTTCTTTAATGAAAAAAGGTGTTAAAAAATATGGGTGGATAAAGGCTAAGAATTTTATAATAAGCACGTTAATGCACTGGGTGTTCAGTTATATTCAACTGAAAATGAAGAAAAAAGTTTCGAAGTTGAACGTTGGAATAGAACAATTAAAGAGAAAATGTTTAAGTACTTTTCAGCTACTAGAAAATATATCTACGTTTTAGATGAAATGATAAATAAATACAATAACACAAGACATTCTTCAATTAAAATGTTGCAGTTAGCAATAAAAAGAATGAAAAGTTTGGTGAAATCTAAATGGAAATGATCAGAGTCCGTTAAACCAAAGTTTTCAATTAGTGATAGCCAGGATAACTAAAAAGAAGACAGCGTTTAAAAAAGGATGCACACCGAGGTGACTGAGAAGGTTTTTACTGTGTCACAGATTCAGTCCACAGATCCACCAACGCATGAAATAACTGATAATAATGGTGAAGATATACAAGGTACTTTTTATGAACAAGAATTGCAAAAAGCTGACCAAAAAATATTTAGGATTGAAAAGGTTATTTGCAAACTCAAAAACAAATCATTAGTTAAGTGGTAAGGGTACCCTGAGACGTTCAACTCATACATTGATAATAAAGAATTGATAAGTAAGATATAATGGAAGAAGATTAGTGGTTACATTAAACTCTGGGGATAAACTAATTGGACAATCTGGAAGTTTTTATGCTTTAAAATGACAATTTTACTATTATGCATAGCTATATTACATTTACGCTTAACTTAAAAAAATTGAGCTATATTTACGCCTAGGCTATATTACATTTACGCTTAATGTTTATGATCTAGTTATTATGTTAAACAAAAAAACTACAATATTGATTCTATAATTTTGAAATTATTATTTTCTTTTTATTATTTTATTTTTTTATTGTTTTCCTTATATTACTAGCACAGAAACTATTGATGGGACTTCGGTTAAAAAAGATATGGGATTATAGTTAAGATAATGGTTGAAATGAGTTAAGAAATTATGGATGGAGTTATAGTTTTAATACGTTAAGAAATTATGGTTAGTATAATAGTTGAAATATGATGTGAGATTATGGTTAGGATCATAGTTGAAACAAGATGTGAGATTATAGATGTGATGCAATTATATGACGCAAAATTATGGTTGGGATCATTGTTGAAATGAGTAAAAAAATTACGGATGGAGTTATAGTAAAAAAAAAAATTAGCCAGAAACGGCATTTTTATTACTTGTGCACCACAGAGCTCTAGAGAAGACATTAAATTAAAATTTATCTTCAATTTGTGTTGTTTTTTACAGTAAAAGAAGTTCCTTAAATGTTTTATATATTTACAGCTACTCAAAAGTAGGGGACACAGTTTGTTCGCACTTATTGCAATACTTGTTGCTTCATGCTGCTTAACAACATATTTGACTTTGAGTTAATAACATGTTTCAATAACATTAGACTAGTTTTTTAACCTTAGTCTCAATGGCTTGATCTTGACCTTATTTATTTGTTTTATTTTATTATTTTGCTTATTAGTTGCATATATAAGATAACAATGTATATAGGGTAGAAAGTCTTTGTACACCTTGAATGATAAACCTTGTCATTTGTCATTTCAGTGACTGTGTCACTAAATAACTACTCTAAAAATGTTTAATAAGTTTGTAGGATGGGCGCCCAGTTTTGAAAATTTACTTCAAATTTACTATAATGTCATTTTACAAAAATTGATATTATAGAAAACCATAGAGGTCTTTATGTGTAAACCATTTAACCATGTACCATTATGTACCATGTGCATAAAAGTACATGTATGTGATAGTAATGTAAGAGTACATGTATATGATATAGTCAAAGAAACATAGACATTTATTTTTATACATTCATAACCATTTTATACTTAAATTTTCATGGTGATTTTTTGCACTTTAGAATGGAAAAAAATAATAAAACTAAAAAAATATAAAATTCAACGAAAATTGAAAAAAAGAGGAGCAAACGAAAATAACACGGTTTTTATCGATGGAATGTTTTATCGATGGAATGTTTTATCGATGTTTTCAGCAATTAAAGCTGTTAAAAGTTTAGTTTCACAGCAACCAGCATGTAAACCTTTTGACATTTTAAGATGTTCGTTAAAATATGACTTTCTGGAGTAATGGAAATGGGAGCCAAGTCTGGACATCCGTCTATTTTAGATGAAGAAGAAAAGAAACTAATTGATTTTGCATATGATCGCGCACCTTCAGGAATCGGATTTGGTCGATCGCTATTTATAAAATATGCTAAAAATTTTGCTTTAAAACATAAAAAATTATACAAGATTGGAACTTTTACAGAAAAATGGTGGCGTTGGATTTAACTTTACGTCAACTAGAAGGTGTAGCACCTATTAGACAGTGTATAAATGTTTATAAAGTGTCGAAATATTTTTCCATTCTTAATAATGTGTTAACGGAAAACAACCTACTTATGAAACCGCAAAACATTTGAAATATAGATAAGACTAGGATGCAGTTTGATTATCGCCCTGGAAAAATAGTTGCTAAAAAAGGAGATAAGAATCTACATTCTCGTCAACTAGGTAACCGGGAAACAATCACAGTAATAGCTTGTGTCAACTCTCCTTCGCGCATTTCAGATTTTAAGGAAAAAACTAATAGATCTCTCTCGAGTTTTAAAATTGAAAAGGCCCCAGAAGAAAATACATAGAGTGTTTCAGAGAATGTTTGGACAAAACAAAGCATTGTCTTTCTTTGGATTAATAAACCATTTCATTCCGGAAAATTTGGATTTTCATAAACGTATATCAAATTTTTTTACTCTTACAATATAAAAAAGCTCTCGTTCTTTAACTAAAATTTATTTTTTGTTTTTTACAGAAATTTCATTGCCTTTGACCCAATTGCCCCAGATGGGGCAAACGAGCGCTGGGATTCTAAAATATATTTTGGATTTTTATAAATGTGTGTGAACTCGTTTACTCTGACAGTATGAAAAAGCTCTTGCTTTTTAACTAAAGTTAGTTTTTATCACTTTTACAGAGCTTTTATTGTTCCTGGCCCAATTGTCACGATTCGGGGAAAAATGCCCTGAAATTTTTACATATTTTCTTGATATTTATAAATGTAAATGATATTGTTCACTCTGACAATTTGAAAAATCTCTTTTTCTTTCACTAACGTTAATTTTTACGGTTGCTTTTTTTCTTTTATTTCTTCATAATAACTATTACAATAAAATAAATGAAAGAATGCATATAAATAAAAAATTACAAGTTTTGTTACATATAAAATAAAAACGCGGAGACTTGCAGAAGATCATATGATCTTATCATCAAGAATCGCTTACAATTGTTACGTGTTTAAAATAATTTTGTAATATGTATATAATAAATAAGGCAGTCAAATAAAGTTTATAAAACGAAATTTAGAAGTAAAAATTAACGTTTTATATAAATACTTAAAATACAAGGCTTGATAGGTATAAAATGTATAAATTAAATTAACATGATACACAAAAATAAAATTAACAAAACAAAATTTAAATACACAAGTATATAGTCAAATAAATATTTTTTTATATAAAAATTTGTAAAAACATTATAAATAAATCAAAATAATTACATTTAAAAATATATATGTATGTTTTCAATAGAGAGAATGATATTTTTTTATTTTCCTTTTAAATGCGAGAAAGTTCCAGTCTTGAGAAAAATCAAAATGTTTCAAAACTATATTGTTCAATTAAAACGCCCACCGAAAAGAAATGCAAAACTTACCTAAATTGGTTCTGAAAACTGGTTGAAGAAGGAACCCCTAAAAAGTTAAAATGAAAAAAAAACCATTTTGTTTTTTCAATATTCAGAGAAAGTTTGTTTGATTTAAACCATTGAGAAACTTTGATTAGTTCATTGTCCATACAAGAAAAGAGTGTCGTTATGTCGCTATGAGATAACAAAAATAATAACTTTTTATTAGCTTAAGAAAATTTCCTGCGATTCCATAATATTTTAACAGAGTTTTAACAGAGCTTTTTGTACTCTTGGCCCAATATGATCCAAAACGGGAAAATGGGCTCTGCGAGTTTTTGCATAATTTTCTAATATTTATAAATATATATGAATTTGTTCCCTCTGACAGTTTGAAAAAGCTTCTTTTTTTTAAATTAAAATTAATTTTTGTTGTTTTTGCAGAGCTTTTATTGTTTTTGGCCCAATTGCCCTAAATGGGGGAACCAAGTACTAAGAATTTTTACAAATTTTCTTGATATTTATAAATGAAATGAACTTTTTCACTCTGACAGTTTAAAAAAGCTCTTTTTCTTTAACTAAAGTTAACTTTTACGGTTTAAGCAAAACTTTTATAGCTTTTGTACCAAATCTTGAAATATGAGGGCCTTAATATGAGAATAATAATTTGTAGAAATGAGTACTTTGATCCTTAGTATAGAAAAAAACAATAAATATAATTTAGCATAAGTACTTCAATTAAACTCTTTCTCACGGTTGGCATTTGAAAAATAAATATATCTTGATGCAAAATAGGCGTTAATGGGCCCAACATAAACTGACATAACTTGGGAACAAGTTATTCAAATTTAAAAAACGAACTTATTCTGAAAACGTCTTTAATATCCGCGTACTTTGTAGTAATTAAAGCCAGAGATAATGATAAATGTAAAATCGTATGAAGTGCCTACACACCCTTTAATGACATAGTTCTTATTGCTCTTTGTTACACTTTTTCTATTTTACTAATATCTTTTTCATAAAAGGATTCCAAACAGGTAAAGCATAGTAAATTGACTTGCATATTGCTTGTTATTTTTATATAATAGTTATAGTGTGGTTTTTTGTTACCTATGTACGTAATTTTATATTTTTTGTCGTTGAAGTGTAACAACAATTTTCTCACTCCATTTACTAATGTTAACTAAATTCTCTTGTAATACACGGTTTTCATTATTATTTGAAATCTCCGAAATGATTTCTGTATCATCAGCGAATATATCTCTATATATATATATATATATATATATATATATATATATATACATTTATATCACGGCTATCTATATATATATATATATATATATATATATATATATATATATATATATATATATATATATATATATATATATATATATTGATATTTGAGGCTGTTTTGTATTATAATAATAAAACAAAACTCATAGTCGTAAAAGAGTGCTCAATATTAAAAAGATACTTCAAATAGAGCGATATACATATATATTAACGAAGAAAAAACAACTTTTTCTATGGTACTTTAAGTTTCATGCCTATACGGCAATTATCAGCCATTGAATACAAATTCAAAAACAAAAAAAACCGCTAAAATTACAAAATACTGTGTAGTGGGATCTTAACGTCGCTAAGAAAAAACAAAATATCAGCTAATCACCGGTGTCAAAAAAAGATAAGAGGAATTTATTCTTGTGTCTGCATTTTGAAATCAACTCATTTCGTTTATTTAACAAGTTATCACCTTTATATGTTAAAATAAGGAATTTTTCGTATAAACAAAGATTGCAAATTTTTGACGAAGTGTTATAAGGATTGCAACGTTTTACAATTTTCCACTTAATTAAGGGTGTAAACATTTTGACTTTTATGTCCCAAATTTCTTTAGACAATTCGGTATCATTTTTATATTTATTAATGTTAAAAGATTTTAGATGGTTAGCATACCGAAATTTAAATGGAGTTTCACATAAGCCAAAATATACTTTTTCTTTGTAGTCAGGTTCATTTGACGACACGGTCGCTTGATAAACGATGTTCTTCGACAAGCACTGATTGTTCATGGGACAGATGGATTTATTGACACAGTTGCATGTTTTTCCCTCATCTTTATCTTGGCTATATAATATCCTGTGATTGTGCGAATTAATGATGGACTTAATGTTTGGCATACATGAGTAGCTTATTTTAATGGTATTTCGATTAAATATCTTACGAAGTTTGTGGCCAACCGGAAAGTGCAGGTCTACCATGTTCAAAAAACGACTTCCTATTTTTGTTGCAACATTGGTACTGAAAGGTGGGTTGTACCAAATTATGTTTCGCTTGTGATTTTTGAATGGGATCTGTTTTTTATTTGAATGGTAGGTGAATTTGCAGATAAAACCTGATTTAAATAATGCATCTTGATAAGGAGGGATGGATTGTTTAAAAATATTTTCGTTAGAAGAATTGGTTGACAATCTTAGTTCTATAGTTTGAGGAAGGCTTTTTAGTATACTATGAGGGTGGTTAGAGGCAGCATTTATATAACTGATGGAATTACCAGGCTTGCAGTAAGGTTGGAAAGAACTGTCATTAAGATTTAACGTTAAGTCCAGATAATTAACAATTTTAAAATTACAGCTGATAGATATATGAATTATATATATTATATATTAGATATATAATATATATAATTATATATGATATTATGATATGATGAATTATATATGATATTATGATATGATGAATTATATATGATAGATATATAAATTCCTTATTTTAACATATAAAGGTGATAACTTGTTAAATAAACGAAATGAGTTGATTTCAAAATGCAGACACAAGAATAAATTCCTCTTATCTTTTTTTGACACCGGTGATTAGCTGATATTTTGTTTTTTCTTAGCGACGTTAAGATCCCACTACACAGTATTTTGTAATTTTAGCGGTTTTTTTTGTTTTTGAATTTGTATTCAATGGCTGATGATTGCCGTATAGGCATGAAACTTAAAGTACCATAGAAAAAGTTGTTTTTTCTTCGTTAATATATATGTATATATATATATATATATATATATATATATATATATATATATATATATATATATATATATATATATATATATATATATATATATATATATATATATATATTTATATCATGGCTATCTAAAACACAGGCCTATTAATCGTGCAAACCGTAAAAATAACTGGAGACCGATTAGTAAAAATTTAATTTAGGCTTTATTTTGATTTATAAAATTATTTTAACAAATTACAATTGTTATCTAATTTGTCAACTAAAGGCATACTTATTTTATATTTATTGAAGAAAAAATATTACCAAATTTCAATGAAACATAATTTATTCAAAAGAGTTTTATATAAGTCAAACAACAAAAACAACACAAGTTTTAATTTAATCACTCAGTTTTAAAATTTTTTGAGCTGGCTCCTTGTAAGAGCGTGGAGTGTTTAGCTTTGAATAATTATTTAAAAAAATATTTGACAAAATTTTACAACTTTCATACACTTGTTATTCTTAAAATAACCAAAAAAAAATTGTTAATTGATTGAAGGTAGAATGATAAGGAATGCAAACAAACTGGCGAAGTCATATCCAGTGCAATAAAAAGTATATAACAAAAGAAAGTAAATTGACTTAAAATGTCAGTTGGCTTTGTTAAACCACCTCTATCTAAGTCTAAGAGATAAGCACCATACTCATTACAATATGAATATGTATCAGTGTCAAGATCTTCATAACCAATCTTAAATTGAAAGTAACCAGCAATGTATACTAAAGCCATTTTAACAGAGTCAGTTAAACTAGACTCTAATATTTTTAAAGAATCAAATATTTCACTTTCCTTTTGTGTTAGTTGCCTTTGACAGTTCATGCAAGTATGACCAACATGAAGCTCACGAAAGTCTGAATCATATTGTAAAAGTAGTTTTGAGTGCTCAATTTTAGTTTTTTCTAAAACTTGTTGAACCGAAATAAAATAAGCACCACCAGCACCTTGACGTAACTTACTAAATGCCTTTTCAATAGGGTCAGATGTAAAGTCACCAAGTTTTACAAATTCGTGTGATGTACTTAACAAATATTTTGCTAACTCAACTAGTCCTTTTAAGGTATGGACTATCGCTTTAGATGTTTCAACAGTCAATTTTTTAATTCTATTTTTTCCATTATGGTAATCCATATCTTCACAGATTTGTGATAATGAAAGTATCTGTTGCAGACAAAGATCATCAGTCGAATTTATGACAGAGCGCAATGGGTCTCTTAACCTTTTATCATCACCCAGTTTGTGAACATTAATAATTTTCCATGCGTCTATAAACATTTTTAGAAATACAACAGTTCCTTTAACATTGGTTTGGTCTATTTTAGGATGTGTTGATAAGGCAGAAAGAGTTTCATCACAAAAAACTCTCAAACACAAAGAAACATTTTGTAGCTCAACAGGTTTTGGAAAGATAGAAGCTGTATTTTAACGTGAAAGAGTCACAAATGTCTTACTTTCTAAGTTGTAAAGGTTCTTAAGATCACTCCACCTTGCAATTAAATTATCATCATCATCCTTAAATTGAATTTCTTGTGTTTTTTCAGTAATCCAATTATTTCTTATGTTTTTCCATATATGAACATAATCGTAAAGTAAAAAAATGTTATTTTTAGTCAGCCATGGTTTCTCTTCTAAAGTTTCAAAGAGAGAGAAAAACTTTACATTGACTTTATTATTGTCACATATAATTAATCCATAACGTAAACCATCCATCGTAAACAATCCATCTGTGCGCCTTTTGAACCCTTCAAAAAATGAGATAGGAGGAATTTCTAAGGTAATTTTAACAAAAATTAATTGTGAACTTAAAAATAAACTTTTTTTGAACCAATGGCAAAGTACGCAAAATGTTTTAGACTGGTTTAAAAAAATCACCAATAAGCACTTATACAAATTCCTAGTTTTTGATGTTAACGATTTTTACCCTTCCATAAAGGAAAGCACCCTCAACAATGCTATGAATTTTGCTGACCATCATATCGTCATCAAAAGCGAAAACAAAGCATTAATAAAGCATGCAAGAAAATCTCTTATCTTCAACAACGATGAAGCATGGATTAAAAAAAGAGGTGGGTTGTTCGATGTAACAATGGGGGCATTTGATGGTGCTGAAGTTTGCGAATTATTAGGTATTTTTATACTGTATCAAACTTCACAACATTATAATAAAGAAGATTTCGGCCTATATCGTGACGACGGTCTTGCTGTATTCAAGAACAAAAACGGTCAGCAAATGGAAAAAATCAAAAAGCATATAACACTCATTTTTAAAAGAAACGATCTTCAAATCACCATTCAATCTAATTTAAAAATTTTTAACTACCTCGATGTTACGTTAAATCTAAGTAACGATAGGTTTCAACCATATTTTAAACCTGATAATCAAATAAGGTACATCCACTCCAATTCTAACCACCCTCCAAGCATAATAAAAGCAATCCCTCGCAATATTGAACAAAGATTATCTTCCATGTCAATTAATGAAATATTCTTCAAAAAGGCTATTCCACCGTATGAAGAGGCTTTAAAAAAATCGGGATACAAATCGAACCTTACCTACCAACCACAAATAATCTCAAGTCAAAATCAACAAAAAAAGCAACGTAAACGTAATATTATTTGGTATAACCCTCCGTTCAGCTTAAACGTCAAAACAAAAATAGGAAACCGTTTTCTAGCCCTTATTGACTTACATTTTCCAGCCGGCCACAAGCTACATAAAATATTCAACCGAAATTCTATTAAGATTAGCTACAGTTGCATGCCTAACCTAAAACCTATCATAAATTCGCATAATTTCAAAATTTTACACAACAAAAATCAATTAAAAACCAACCAATGTAACTTTGTAGATAAAGCATTTTGTCCTTTGATCAATCAATGTTTATCTAACAATATTGTCTATCAAGCAACCGTAAGTTCCAGTCATCATGATCGTAATAAAAAAAGTATATTTTGGCATTAGTAATACACCATTTAAACTAAGATACGCAAACCATCTCAAATCATTTGCATCAGTTAAATATAGAAATGACACAGAACTATCTAAGGAAATATGGAGCTTAAAAGACCAAAACATAAAGCCCATTATAGAATGGAAAATTGTCAAACGTTGTAAACCTTACAATCTAGCAACAAAAATATGCCACCTTTGTCTCTACGAAAAATATGTAATTTTATCGCATAATGGAAAAAACCTACTGAATAAAAAAAACGAAATCGTATCTCAGTGTCGACATTCAAAAAAATTCCTATTATCTTTATTTGACACAGGGGACTAGTAAACTATAGCGGCTTTTTGTTTTTTGTTTTGTTTTTTACGTAGATTTGTTTATAACGTCAGATGTCATTCTACAGTAATTTTTTACGTTTTTGTAACGGTTTGTTTACGTTTTTTGTTTGTATTAACGGCTGATGATTGCCTTCGGGCATGAAACTTTAAGTCCCGCTAATCAGTTGTTTTTATTCATCTAAATATAGTTATATATATATATATATATATATATATATATATATATATATATATATATATATATATATATATATATATATATATATATACGTATATATATATATATATACGTATATATATATATATATATATATATATATATATATATATATATATATATATATAGATATATATATATATACATATATATATATATATATATATATATATATATATATATATATATATATATATATATATACACATATATATATATACATATATATATATATAAACATATATATATATATATAAACATATATATATATATATATATATATATATATATATATATATATATATATATATATATATATATATATACACATATATATTTATATATATATATATATATATATATATAAACATATATATATATAAACATATATATATATATATATATATATATATATATATATATATATATATATATATATATATTTATATATATATATACATATATATAACAAACAACAAAGGCTCTAACACTGAGCCCTGAGGCACTCCACTTGGTACTTCCTCTCGTTCTGATTTATAAATACCGATAACAATTCTTTGACTTCTATTACTAAATATGCTTTAAACCATCTCAATTAAACTTTATATATACAAAAATCTTTTAATTTTATTAATAACATTTTGTGTGTCATTGTATTAAAAGCTTTGGTGAAGTCCAAAAAAGTAATATCTATTGAAAAACTTCTTTCCAAAGACTGTGCAATTAAATTTAAAGACTTTTAAATTTGTAAAACAATTTATTCCGAATTATAAATACATGTTAAAAATAAGATATAAGCTTATTTTTTACAAGACGTTCCATCAAAGCATCTTTTGTAATACTCTCCAATTTCATTGCACACGACAGAGGTCAGTGAAACAGGACAATAGTTTGCCGTTTTAAGTCTTCTTGTATGAACAAAGGAATGATATTTGAGCACATGCATACTTTTGGAATTATACAACATGAGAAAATTGATTAAAAATAATTGCCCATAAAAGAGACACAATTAGAATATTCTTTCAAAACTCTGGGGTGCACATTATCTTCTCCAGACTTTCTTATATTTAAATGGCTTATCTTTTTAAAAACGGTGTCAATATTCAAATCCGCATATATAATTGGTTTAATATTTAATTTATTAAAGTTGGTGTTTTGTCATTTTTGTTTTGAAAATTATAATATCTGACTCATTTATTTATATTGATCTATCTTCCATTTCAAGTGCACTTATTTTTTGATTGATTTTAGTTTTACTGTTTATATAATATTATATCAATTTAGGATTTTTTGGGGATTTGTTAACAACTTCATACTCTTTCATTGTAGATTTTACAGATTTTTTTATAACCTTGTTAACATTTTTGCATTTTCTTAATAATTTGTGGTCTCAAAATTTGGAATTTTTGCACCGTCTTTATGGGAACATCCCTCATCCCTCCCCCACCCAAATCCCCTTGGTTCTATGGTGACGATTTTTAAAAAATTGCTTATTTTTTGTATTTTGTATTTTTGAAGCCATTTTTTTCGCTTTTTAAAACCTTTTACGTAGAGTTTTTTTTTACAATTAAGAAAAATTTTTCCAAAGAAAGGATCACTCGCCTTAGATAAAAAAGAGGATAAGGGTTTCGATTGTTATCATTCTTTTACATGTAAGAAAACTTTTTCACTTTTTTCACAGGTACAAAATTACATTACTTTTTACAGGTACAAAAAACTTTTCACGGCTAGATTTTTTTACAGGTGCCAAAAACTTTTTTCACGCGCGGATTTTTTACAGGTCAAAAACATTTTACACCCGGATTTATTACTGATACAAAAAACTTTATACGCCTGGATTTTTGCAGGTCCCAAAATGTATTTATCTATTGCAACAAAAGCAGGAGCAGAAAACTTTTACACCACACTTATTTTTTACTTTTTTTTTACGCCTTTGCTTCCTTTAGTGTAGTGGCATTAAGGTTTAGTTTAACAACTCGTTTTGAAGCACGAGGAGCTGCAATAGTAGCAGTCTGTTCAGCGGAAGATATGTTTTGCTCATCTTGTTGCTGCGCGCGTACTACGGCTGTTGGAATTTTTTCTCGTTCTTTTTTAGATTGCCCTAGACGTTTTTTAACAAATTGGAGCAAGCGTATTGGTAAAATAGTATTTCCTCCAGCGGGCACGTCAACGCGAAAAGTGTTTTTTTCTACTCGTGATAATATTTAATATAACTAATGCGCCAAATCGCTACTTGCCCTCTGACAAATTTTGGAGCTTTTTCCGATGCAAATATGAGTAGTCTTACCTTATCTTTAGGTCTAATGTTTAACGCATCTACTTGCATTCTCAGTACTGCTGCACGCTTTAAGTTTTTAAGCCGCAATAATTCTTCTTCAAATGGTCCCACAGCAGAAGATGCAGTATTACGCCCTGCAGCATCTAAAGCTCAAGAAGGGCTAGAGTTGTGATTATTGACAAGATCTTGAAGAGCATATGTCCAAACGTGACCATTAAGCTTTTCGAATAGTTCTCCGATCTTTTTTCGAATAGTTCTCCGATACTTTTCGAATAGTTCTCCGATCTGATGGCAAAGGTTACCGTAGTATTGATTTCATCGTCAAAGCTAGGCGTGTGTGCCTGATATGCCTTTATCAAGTTTTATGCTAAGTAATTTCGTTAGGGATGTGGCTTCTAGAGTTAGTTTAACAACTTGTTAAAATAAACTCTCTGGCAAGTTCAGGCCCACTCTCGCTTCAAATGGCTAGAGTTGGCGCAGCTATTTCGCTGTGAGAGTCTTCTTTTTTTTTTTTAATATTGGTTAGGGTCTTAGCGGTTTTTGCTGAGGTTGCTTGATTAGGCTGCGAGCGTAAACATAGCGGCTATATACTTCTAAGAGCGTTAAAAACACACTCTCTTATTTTGTTTACAATAGCATAATTTTTTAAATAATTACATCAGCGAGATAATTTCCACGAACCCCTTCTATGTGGGCGTAGTCTTTATCACGCGGTTCTTGGTCTTGGATGAAAGCTAATGCAGATATATATGAAACTCCAGCGCGATTTGCAAGAGTTACAGTGTTTTTTGTAGTGGTTCAAGGATTTTTAAAAATTTTCGTTATACTCACCATTCCATATTTTTAAATGTTTTTAAATTTATTTACAGTAGGCACTTGCAGATTGGCAATAATGGCACGCTGTTTGACAGTTCCCCTTAATTTGAGGAAGATCATTTGCTTTTCTGTCGATGCTCCAGTCAATGCCTAAAGGCTAATGCAACTTTATCGCTGACGTCTCAAAGTAGTAGTATTCCACTCGGGCGTTATGTAATCTTTATTATCCCACACAAATTTTTTAGCATGGTCTGCATATAGATGGGCCTTAATGTGGGTTTCACAAGAGCGCTGACTCCTGCATACATCAGTTGATTCTTTAACTAAGACTATATTAGGTGTGGTGCATTGAAATAATATAGTTCGTAAACACCTGTGCCAAGCTGTGTGGCTTGAAAAGTTGTCTATAAATTTTTTTCGCTAAGGTTAAGCTTTTGAGCACTATGAGCAGTTCTTCCGTCTGGAGCGGTGAAAGTTAGATGTTTTTTGTCTATTGAAATAATGGTATAAGATTAAAAATAAGTTAACAAGAATTTAGTGACGAACTTGATAGGTTAAATTTTTATGATGGGTGGATAACGTCAACGTGAGTACAAGATGGACTGATAACGTCAACGTGAGTGGCGGTTGACAAAGCTACCATTAAAGAAGCTAACCCCATCCAAAACCGGTCGCAAAACTTACCTGCGAGAACGCATAAAATTTGCTGAAGTATTTGAAGCTATTATTAAGGTCTGCTTTAAGAGCTTCATGATCTCCAACTGGAAACAATCTTTAACGAGTCCGGTGTAAGCAAGTGTCGTCATCTAATTCCAGTTCCCATGTTACGACCCATTCGCTCTGTATACTTTTGATAAAGATCTGTAATTTCCTTAGCAGACATTTTAGCAAGCTCTTGGTGAGTATCTTGCATCCCAAGCAATTTTAAACTGTTACCACTGCTAATTGTCAGGGCAATTCTTGATCTGTAAAGTGATATAGAACCATCTTTTGCTTCTTACTCAGCTGTGAAATTGCTTTCTACCAGTTCATTGTCCATTGGACAACCGATTAAATTTTTCAAAATGTTTTCCACCATACACTTTTGTATATATGTTAACAAATCTTTTTCTGCAAGTATATGTAATAACTTTATATGACTATACTTAAAGTAAAGGCGCTAATAAAAAATAAATTTATTATTATATAATATCATAGCAGTTCAATTTTTTCCTGAGTGGTTTGGTGTATTAAAGCTTTCCCGAGTAGTTTGTTAAGAGGTTCAACCGTATCATTTTCACTTCTGAATCACTAATTCCATTACCGAAACGATTTTTATGACAGCGCACTAAACCGATGAACTATCAATGATATGCGTTAAGGAGAAAAAAAAACCTAGTTATAAATCTCTTATAAGCTCTTCGTGAGCGGAAAAGTTGCGCATGTTTATTAAATGTCCTCTTGAAGCATAAATTTTTTTACTTAAAAATATTGAAGTAAATAAGAAATAGGTAAAGAAATGATTGATGTGGAATAAACAAGTTTAGAATTGGTATGTTTGGTAAAGACCAGTATTTTACGGGTCCGGAAGGCTAGGATATACGTTCAAGGAAAACTATAGAAAATGGTCGTTGTGGAATAAACTGACAAAGAACCAAATTTTTACGGGTCCAGTCAGCTAGTAGTGTATAATGTCTTTACATATGTTATGTGTATAATATATATAAAACTTCAAAAAATTGGCAAGGATTAAAAAAACTTTGAAAAAATTGGCAAGGATTAAAAAAAGTTGCCAGTATTAGGATTCAAACCAAGGCTTTTTTGTCCAGAAGATCTGCGAACTAACATTCAGCCACGCTGTCATGTTGAATGATGAAAAGTTTCAAACTATAAAATAGATAAAAGGCTTTATAAAACGGAAACAAATGCTATCGATCAAAATTGAGAAGATGTTGCCGTGATGCAATTTTCAAGTGAAAGTGTAACACTTGATATTTGTTTTAGCAAGTTTTAACATTACATTATTTGAAGTTTACGTAAGTTAGATATTTGCATACCCTTTCTTTCAAGTTTTCTTATTAAAAAAAAGTGTTGCAACACTTTCTCTCCACTACTTCAGTTCCATATGGCTGCCAAGGGTTACGTGTTAAACACACTCAAATAAGCGTTAATAAATTGCTTATTATATTATGATATAGTTGCGGCCGTAGCTATAAAACGCTTATCTAAAGTTAAGCCGAAAATATTTTGGGTAGTGACGTCAGTATGTGGCAAAAAAAAACTAATACGTCAAGTTTGCGTTTGCATTTATGTTACATTTTTTGATTAGTTTTAATTATTGTGCATATAACTGCACAAAACTTTTACAGTAAATCATTTCACTGATAAGAGTTTGTATTTATTACAAGAGTAATAAACAAATAGTTTTAAAGAAATAACATACAAATTACTTCATATTTAGTCTTTATTAGATTATTTATTAGCTATATTTATTAATTATATTTATTAATTATTTATTAGTTATATTTAGTTTTTATTAGAATATATCCCTTTAAAGTATATTCTTTATATTTTTAATAAAAGGAACTTTCCTTAAAAACTTAAGCAAAATCTTATTGCTACTTAGTTTTTTGCTTCAAAGTGAACTCACATACATAAGTAAAACTTTGGCTTCAACGATTTACGAAAAAGTCGCGTTTAATAGTCTATTTAAACTGAAGAAATATAAAACAGATGGAAGTTCATCAAGCCGCAAACATCAAAGCAATTTCAAGTTAACTCGGGATATATATATATATATATATATATATATATATATATAATATATATATATATATATATATATATATATAGTTAATAAAAAATGATAATAATAAAAAACAAGTTTCACTGGATAAAAAACAACAAAACTCATTGTAAAGATTTTAATTAAAACAATGAAAAAAATTATTCTTAGGATATGCTACATAGTTTTAACCATTAGTAATTGTAATTATTTAACAAACGGTTGATTAAAACTCGGCATTTAAATAGTTTTTTTATTTTATTTTAAAAGCATATCTTAATTTAACCTTCTTTTCTTGTTTTAAATCGTAACACGACATTTAATTAAAAAGACAACTTTTTGCCTCCGCACCAGCACCTTCTGAAGTAGCAAGACTGTCTTATTAAATTTTAATAAGGCTGTCTTTATATAGTTTTAGATCAGATTTTTTTTTTCAGACAATCCGCAGTTTATTAAGATTAAATACGTGAGCACATTAATAACATAAGTATTTCAATTATGACATATCTGCATTAAATTTCCATCCGTTTCTTGATGTTTTTAGATTTTTTAGCTTTTTTTTAATTCTTTACGTTTGTTAAAGTGTTTTATATCGTTACATATCATGTTTAATTTCGTTACATATGTTTGTATTTAACAAAGGTGGGCACTTCCGATAAAAGTTCCGATAATCGATAATCGATAATTATCGGATTAAGAAAAAATTATCGATTATCGGACTAACCTAACTATCGGACTATCGATTATCAAACCGGCAAAGTTGAACTTCCGATAAAGCGATAATTATCGGATCAAAGAAAAATTATCGTAAAAAATTTTTTTTTTAAACTATCGGACTAAATTATCGGACCGACTCAAAACTATCGGACTAAATTATCGGACAGACTCAAAACTATCTGACTTCTATTTTTTAAAATGTTCATTTATTTAATATTTTGAATTTCAAAATTGGAGTATTTTTCACGAAAAAGACGACATTTAGACAGCCTTCCGCGGCATTCTTGGACAGGTGGCGCGTAATTTGAACAATTTATAATAGTAACTCCTTGAGGAGGACATTGAAAAAGCTTACGCTGAGTGGAACAGAATCAGAGTGAACAGTAAACTACGTGTCTCTTATGACCAGTTCCCCCTGCTCCACAGAGTTGCCTGGTTGGATATGTTCCTCAAGTACAACACCCCCCTCCCCTCCTCCGCAGCTGTGGAGAGGCTGTTCAGTAGTGGTTCAGATATCTTGAGGCCTAAGCGGTCGAACCTGACAGCCGACAACTTTGAAAAACTTGTTTTTATCAAGGGTAACCTTCCCTTGCTTTCTTAAAATAAATTTTTTGTACGTTTTCTTTTTACAACTTTCTAAAATTTGTTGGAAAAATTACCATTCTCTTTTTTGTCGAAATTTTCTAATGCAAAAATTTTTGTTGTTATTTTTTTTATATGCTGGACAGCAATTTTTCTATATACCACCATGGCATACTGCTTTGGGTGACAAGATAAACTATAAGATGCATTTAGTTATTTATGTTTTTGATATTTTGAGATAATTATGATCGGAACATGCATTTTGGAGGTCAACATGTTAAAAAAAAACCTCAGAGGAAATTTTTTTATTCTGGAATTTTTTAACATTAATACACAAGATCTTTCAAGAGAAGAGATAATTTCATCAATTAATCTTTTTAACTAAGATTATCGGACTTAAATTATCGGACCGGTAAATCTGGGAAATTATCGGACTTAAAATTATCGGATTGGTCTTTTTTTTGAACTATCGGACTATCGGACTATCGATTATCGGACCGGTGAATCTGGAAAATTATCGGACTATCGATTATCGGATTAAGAAAATAAACTATCGGACTATCGATTATCGGATTAAGAAAAAATTATCGGGTGCCCACCTTTGGTGTTTAATCTCTAAAACTTTAAAAGTATTTTAAGGTGGTAGTCTACCTCGAAATATGAAAATTTTCAAAATTTTAAATTTTACTGTTTTACCCTATTTCATATACTTAGAAAATGATGGTCATATTCGCTTTCATAAAAATATTCAGAAATTATTTAATTTCATCATTAGACATAGGTGGTATAAAAAAGTTGTGACGCTAAATTTAAGCAATTTTTAAAAGGTTTTTTTTGCTTGGATCTTTTAAGAAAAATGAAATCTTATTTCCTTTTTTTGAATAACTGGTACACTTTTAAAAGTAACCCAGGGTATTCACATTCAATTTCAAAGTATAACCAAAAGTAGAAACAAAATTATATTCGAAAGGTTTAATAGAAGCTTGATTTTGCTGCTGGCAGATATATAATTTTTATTTATATATTAATCTGTGTCTTAATTTAGTATAATACATTTATTTCCTGCTAAGAGTCCTGCTTATGTATTTAGTAACTTAATGATTATTATTTAAATTTAGAAAATAATTGTTAGTATGGAAAATAAAAAAGTTGGTGCTGGAAAAGGCGTAAGAATTTTCAAGAATTTTCAAAAAACAACTTTTTTGTGGCAAAAGTTTGAGTTCTCTTTCGGAAGAATTTAACATTGTCTCTGTAAATAGTCTTGAAAATAACACAACTTTGACATGTAATTTAAATGCTTCAGCTTCATCAAAAAAACTTACTTTAGTAAATCAACAAACAACAATAACTTCAACAAAACTAACTTCATTATCTTAAAACAAATCGAATTTTCCACAGTGTTACATTATGTTAGAAAGCTTTGTTTTAGAAAATATCATAGACGAAATTGCTGTGTCCTTAATGTCAATGAAGGGGTATTAAACTTTCTATAGATTTGTCAAGAAAGAAAGGACTGTCTGTTTTATTGGAGTTTACGTGTACAACCTCTATCTGCTCATGGAGTAAAAAGATTTACTCTTGCAAAGAAATTGATGATGGATCTGGAGGGAAATATCAATCGGATGTTAATATGAGATCAATTGTTGCAATGAAAGAAATAGGAAACGGACATGCTGCTCTAACAACCTTTTGTGGATTTATAAACTTAACTCCATTAATGCACAATAAAAATAAATATTCAAAGAGACATATCAATTGTTTACAAGCAAGTTGCTTCAAACTTTATAAATAAAGTAGCTACTCAAACTAAACAAGATCTTGGTGAAAACAAGACAGATATTATAGTTTTATGTGATGGTACCTGGTAAAAATGACGATTTTTTTTCTTTGAATGGTGTTGTAACTATAATTTCTAGTGATACTGGAAAATGTATTGACTACCGCATCAAATCTAAAGTATGCCAACAATGTTATCAATGGGAAACAAAAAAAAGCACTAATGAATACAATGAATTTCTTATTACGCACAAATGTAGCATTAAGGGGTCGTCCATAAAATGCGTACGCCAAAAATTTTAAAATTCTACATCCCCCTCCCCCTGTTGCCATGCGTACTTTTAAGTCCCCACCCCCTTAAAAAGTACGTACGTTTTTCAAACACCCCAAAAAAAAGTTTATTAAAAAAATAAAAAAGTTTATTAAAAAAAAAAAATTGGTGAGGAGGTACCTTAGATACTTTATACGACCCTAAAGCCCTTTGTTTGTGACACAGAATCCCAATTTAAAATTTTTTTTAAATAAATACACAAATGTCAATGCGTTCGCTTGGCTGAGAGATTAATGCTATAAACCAAGGCGGCGGAGATCTGAGTTCGATTCTAGGTAATATCCTGTTATACTTTTTTTTTGTTTTAATAACGAATCAAATAAAAATAAAGTATAGTTAAAGCGGACGTTCGTTTCAGGCACCTCTTTTTAGAAAATTCGTAAAAAACGAGTCTTATGCAAGATCGTTAAATTAATGATGTCAATTACTATTGAAAACAAAGCCTAAAACCCATTGCCAAGGGTAGGCTGCCCATACCCCTTAATTGGAGTGGGGAGGGATAGCAAATTTTGTCCCCTTTTGCTAAATAAAGGAGCTTTTTATTTTAGCAAAACCTAGTTGCAAAATTTGGAAGATTCTGAGACTCTAATGACACGTTTTTTGGGGGGGTTTCTGACCCATTAGGCACGGCACTCATAAAACCAGTTTTTTGATGACTCAAAAAATAGGTTGCACTCATAAAACCAGTTTTTTGTTGACTCAAAAAATTTAAATTTATTGACAGATTTGAAATTTCGTTGAAAAATATTGTAAATTACAAAAGTTATGACCATGCAAAATTTACAGCCCCTCATTTTTCTGTTTGTTTGGGAGGGGAGGGGGAAGGGGTCAGAAAAACTTGCGCCCATGTGTGTGCATAGAGGGAAACTATACCCTTTACTCCCTATACCATACATCTTTTATGTTGGCAAATTAGGATCTTTAGTCTGAACTTTAATTTTTCTGTTGATTAGCTGGTTAATTGTGATAAATTAGAAAAGTGAAGTACGTACTTTTAAATTGAACCCCCCCCCCCCCCGCCCTTTCCCATACGCTTTTGTACGCTTTTTGAAGACCTCCCCTCTATGAGCTACGTACTTTATGTACGACCTCTAATCATAATGGCTCATCAGCTGCAGTAGAGGCCGCTGGAGTTGTTTAATATTTTACATCATCAGAGTTAGACAGAAACTTACATCGTGCTTATTATATTGGTGACGGTGGCTCAAAATCTTATCTAGAAGTTGTTATAAATAATCCATACAAAAATCTTGTTGTCCGAAAGTTAAAATGTGTTGTGCAAATACAAAAAAGAGTTGGTAGAAGACTTTGGATATTAAAAACCACCTAAAAACAAAATTATCTGATGCTAAGTTGAAGTACAGCTAAACATTTCCAGGTTAATTAGCCGAGTTAAATGCAAAGTATTAACAGAAAAAAAACTTCAAAATTGGATATGCTTTTTGATAACAGATCATGCATATTTAATCTTAAAGTTGTTCCTTATGATGACAAATCACAAAGTATTTGAAAAAAATGTAAAATGTAGTCAAAATAATTGTTCTGATACTCATATTTTATGCACATGCAATCCAGATAAAAAAGTACAATGTTATCTTTTAATAATAGATAAATAAAATAAAATAATTTTTAAATAAAATGAACATTTAGCTAGTATGATAAAGTTTAATGAATTTCATTGTTGCTCATTATCAAATAATATTTAGATTCCTGTAGAAAAATGGTTATATTTAAAAAGACCAGAGAGAAAAGTCAGGTTTAAAAGAATCATTTCAACTTGGCTCAGTTGATGGTCTTTCTCTGTTGATCTCAAGAGATCAACAGAGAAAGACCATCAAATGACTGTGACTAAAGAACTTCTCCCTAACCTTTACAGTGGGGAGTATCTTACTCACAAAGTTTTACCTCTTGTTGGAGCAACAGAAAAAAAGCAAACTCAGTGCCTGTACAAAGTTCTTGAAGAGTATGATTCTTTAAACACTTTAAATGCAGTTTTGTTAGACAATACTTCAATAAACACGAGTATTAAAGCAGGAATGGTTGTGGAGTTGAAGAAAAAAATTGGACAAAATTTTAGACTATAGGCTGCAATCTTCATCAGAATAAGCTTCCCTTTAAATCTTTGTATAAAAAAATTGATGGACAACTAAGTCATCAAACCATTTTGCTGGACAAATAGGAAAAATGGCAAAGATATTAATAATGAGCTTGTTGTTTATTTTGATATTATTCTCCAATAATTGTTTTAAAAAAATAAATTTTAGATGATTTAAGTAGTGACCACAGGCTTTTATATAAATATAGCATTGGAATTGCCAGTGGAAATATAAGTGTATAATATTCAAGTTGGAAAATTGGTCCCCTTAATCATTCTCAATGTTAAAGTCAGAGGAAATATTTATAGGATTAATAGCAACGTAGAGATTTCTTGATATTAGAAATCGTAAAAAAGTTCGCTAAACTATAAATAGAATCAATAAAGTTCCAGAAATTAACATTGATGCTCATATATAGTTTGGACTCATAAATATTTTTGATGAAGACATAGTTGAACAGCAATAACTCAAGATTTTACTCGTGAAGAGATTGTAGAAAAATTGTTGCGGGGAAGAAAACTTGACTTCCCAGATCTTCCTTCACATTCACAGAATATTGAGAGATCTGTACAAATTGTTTCCATGACTTTTCATACTGCTTTTGGAAAGGAAGCACGTCATAAGCATATTTTAGCAGAAAGCATAAAAAGAGTTTTATATCTAAATGTTATTATGATGAGACATGATGATGTTTTTTGTTAATTTAAAAACTAATTTGTTGGTACTTGTACATGTAAAAATAAAATTTAATAAAAATGTATAATAATTTTTGAGTTAGTCATTACATTGCTATTATAATCTCTAAATAAATAAAAAGAAATTATTTTTAATGCAATTTTATTGAAATAACTTAAAAAAGTTGAAATTGTATAAATAGAAGATTCCTATGGAATCTTCTATCTCATTTTATTGCACCGTTTCCAAAAACCACATTTTGAGAAATACAGAAAAGAAAAAGAAAAACCAATTGTTTTAGTCTAAATTAAGCCAATTATTCAAAAATTGCATAAACAAATTATTATTTTGGTAAAACACACTGTTTTAAATCTATATTGACTTAAGAAATAATTTTTTATGACTTAAAAGTATAAAAATCACTTGAAAAAAAAATACCTAAACGAAGGAGAAGTTCCACCCCTCTTAATTATTTAATTAATTAGTAATAGTTAATTCTTTATTTGCGCAAAACTCTTGCGTGAATTTTCCATTAAACATATTTACCGTGTCAAATACATTTAGCATACATTTAATCTCTCATTAAAATTTATGATTGCAGACGAGACACCAACTTCATATCTCATGTTCGAAACGAGCTCGGTTCGAGCTCGTTTCGAACATGAGATTCTTTGTTCGAGCTCGGCTTGTTAAGGATTAGTATTGTTTGGGCTCGGCTCGTTTTACATATTGCTCGAGCTCAACTGGTTTAAAACTCGAAATAATTATTGTAACCTGTTAGTTTAAAGCTCGTTTAGTGAAAAAAAATTGTTCGTTAAAGGCTCTGTAAATAATGCAAGTCCAAATCAACAAACAACATAAACAATCCTACAGTCTATTAAACAGGCAAATAAACAACATAACGAAATAAAATCCCACAAATCTAATAGTTCAAAATAAAAGTTAAAACGAATAGTTCAATGTTCAAACTTAATGTTCAAAGTTCAAACATGATGTAAACTCTCACATACATAATAATTCCTATTAAACACTGCACTCTAATAGTTCAAATTACATTTTCACAAATATAAGTCTTGTTCTTATTGCATTGGATAAATATATATATATATATATATATATATATATATATATATATATATATATATATATATATATATATATATATATATATATATATATATATATATATATATATATATATATATATATATTTGAGCTTTAATCGAGCCTATAAGAACGAGCCTATGATGTTCAAGCCCAGCTCGTTTACCATTCGAGCCGAACATGAACGAGCTCTTGTCAAGCCGATCACCGAGTCGTTCACGAACACGAGCCAGGATTTACAGCCCTATTAAGCAAACATAAAACAATAATGAACCATTAAATGGAATTATTTGGAAAAGATGTCGAAAGGATATTTTTGTTGGTAGAGACACTTTAGAAATTGGTGTCTCGTCTGCAATCATAAATTTTAATGAGAGATTAAATGTATGCTAAATGTATTTGACACGGTAAATATGTTTAATGGAAAATTCACGCAAGAGTTTTGCGCAAATAAAGAATTAACTATTACTAATTAATTAAATAATTAAGAGGGGTGGAACTTCTCCTTCGTTTAGGTTTTTTTTTTTCAAGTGATTTTTATACTTTTAAGTCATAAAAAATTATTTCTCAAGTCAATATAGATTTAAAACAGTGTGTTTTACCAAAATAATAATTTGTTTATGCAATTTTTGAATAATTGGCTTAAGTTAGACTAAAACAATTGGTTTTTCTTTTTCTGTTCTGTATTTCTCAAAATGTGGTTTTTGGAAACGGTGCAATAAATAGCTTTTTTCAAATAATTGCAATGGACCTGAAACTTGGTAAACTGATTCTAGTATATATAATCTATTGGTTGAACTAACATTTTTATTTTTGTTTTTTCGGTTTTTTAGTAAATTGGGCTCAAAGTCTGTATTTTGGTCAAATTTTTGCTGCCATTTTGAATTCCCTTTTAAACAAAAACTTTTCAATCATATTTTTTTCCTCTTAATGTAGCCAATTCAACCTTCTTATTAGATGATGTACAAAAAAATCCAGCTCTGTGTCTCTAACACTTCTTGAGTTATTTATTGCAGCGTAGAGATGCTCTTTTTTTGGTCATGCATACCAAAAAACAGTGTTTCAAAACCTAATTTGAATATTTGAATAAAAATTATATAGTTTTACAATGTTTTATTATATTATTGTTATATATTAAGTTTTTTGATAAAGAATTCCAGGATTCAGCTTTCAAGGTAGACTACCACCTTAAAATAATTGGAAAAAATTAAAAAAAGAAAAGTCATCACTGGTAGGACTCAAAACACGGCTTTTTTGCTCAGAAGATGTGCGTGCTTACCGCTCGGCCACGCTGGCTGACTTACAAAAATTTTTAAACTATATAATAATTTTTTTAATGGAGATAAATGCTATTGATCAAAATTAAGGAGAAGTTGCCACTATACAGTTTTAAAATGAAAGTGAAATTCTAAAACTTGATATAAGTTTTAATATGTTTAACATTGCATAATTTGAATATACACTTTTGTTTACATTTTCTTAAAATAAAAAGGGTTGACACTCTTTCTCACCTCTACCTCGGTTGCAATGACTACCAGGTTTCCGTGCCAAACACACTCGAATGGACACCAACACTAACACTAGTAAGTTTGGCAATAATATATAAAGATAAATATAAACTGTAAACTAAATTTATATCTGCAAGAAGGGGGATGTGGTGTAAATATCTCAAAAGTAAAAAAAATTTTGCGCCTTTATTTGCAATGCCCAGCGCTTCCCAGTTATGGAATCACTGGTTTAATACGTTTTTTAAATTAAAAGGGGGTTAAACAGTTTTTTATGAAGTGGGGTACAATTTTTATAAAATGGGGTACAATTTTTTGTAAAGAGGGGTACAATTGCCAATTTTTAAAAAAAATATTCTATATCTAGAAATTAAAAAAAAAAAATTAAGTAAAGTTAAATTTAAAAAGTTTATGTTTTAGAGACGTTCTATAGACGTCTTAGCTTTGAGGAGCATGTCAATCTTATTGGAGCATGTCAATCTTATGGCATGGTCTTTGGAGGAAAAAGTTGTATGCTCATGGCATCCATTGGTTATTTTCCACTGAAACAAAATTCCAAGCATAATATTTTTCACAAGCTGATTTGCAGTTTTTGTAATCTTTTCCACTAATCTCCCTCAAGTATAATCCATACTTGAGAATATCTATGGATTTTAGGAATTCTGATAGAATTCTATAGCTTTTCTGAACAATCAAATTACGAAGCTGACAAGGTGATTTATTTTTGGTTTTGGTGGTATATGACATCTTTTTTTAACTACTTAAAAAAAAAAATTCCGAAAACTATTTAATTAGTCTAAAATGCTCTAAATTTTAATTTACTTTAACAACCAATAAAAGAAAAGTCAGATGTTTTTTACAAATTTAGTTCTGTTCAATGTTTAATAAAAATTAAGCTATAGAAAAAAATTGGTTTATTAATACTTGCTAATTTACCAAAAAAGTAAATTACTTTTTTATTTTTAATGTGTTCTAACGTTAAAGAATTCACAAAGCTTTTATTCACAAAGAATTAAGCTTGGAAGTTAAAAATTAACACTGTACAATGTAAATTCAAAACAAAGAAATAATTAGGGGTGATCAAGTAATTTAAAAAAGTTACTTAAGTAATTTTAAGTAATTTTTTTCAAATTACTTAAATAACTTAAGTAATTTTAAGTAAAAGTAATTTTAATTAGTTATTTTCAAAACAATAAAAAATTACATCTAATGTTTTTGTGTGATATAATACTATATCACACAAATACTATACTAATAGGTATAACAAATCATAACCTAACTAAACTTTCAAGATAGAGCACTTGAAAATTTTAAATTTCTATCAATTTATTAATCAAAGATGTCCTCAAATTTGTAATAAAAAAAAGTCTAAAGCACTAAAGCATCTTACAATTTGATGATGCCAATAAAAATTTAAAATACAGCCCAATTTTTTAAGCATTTTTGGACGGTCATTTGACCCTTCACATTCAGCTATTTCTTTTTTGATGCAATCAAAAACATTTAAGTAAGTCTTGTTTTTTATTAAATCGGAGTTTTGAGCGAGAAATAGTAAAGTTCTTCAGTCTTATTCTTTTTTCGTAAAGATTCTTTAGTTTGAACATTGGAGGCTTTTCATTCAACTGTTGATGCTTTAGGATCTTTAAGATTGTAAGAAAGACTTACATAGAGTAAACTGGGATAAAAGTGAAGGAAAAAAAAGTGAACAGTTTAGCAATTTTGTTTTTTTTGCATTTATTGAAAGCTAAAACAAAAACTCTTTAAAAATTCGAGGCACCGTTTTGCAGAGAATTTTGTGCTCTACCTAAAGGTGTAAAAATTATTTTAAAAAAATTTAATTTTGCCTTAGCAAACCTCAAAATTATCACCCTCATAAAAAAAAAGTTTTTTTTCTAAAAAAACTCCCAAAACTAAAATTAGATTTTACTAAACAAAAAAGACTGTTTTGTAGAAAATTTTATGACAATCAAAATTCTCTTTTTAAAATTGAATTTGCTAGTTCCGGATTAAGTCATGAGCAAAAAACCAATATAAATATTTTTCACGAAACGATGGAGTTATAAATTAAGCGCCAGAGTAGCAGGCAATACTTCGTCTCTCAGAGCTTCCTCTTCCTCTTCCAACCGAAGACACCATAACAAGTTATTTCAATACACTTCATAAACAATTTCTTGAAGCAAATATCAACAATAACACTGCGTGCAATTTGTGGAATTATGAAGAAATTGGATCTTCAGGCAATCAAGGTAAACAACGTATAATTTGCAGGCTCGGTGTTAAACGCCCTTTAAAATTGGTTAGCAACAACGAAAAAATTAACTACACAGTCGGTAACTGTGTCAACGCTACCGGTACCATTCTGCCACCATTCGTAGTTTACAAATCAATATCACGTCTGTAAAAAGACTGGTGTGTAGGAGGACCACCAAACATTTTACATTCGCATTTACACGAACACAAATAATCGCTGGATTTCAAAGCACTGGTTTGTTCCCACTGGATATTAGCAAAGTTGATCAATCAAAATAACAAATTGCTCAAACGTTTCAAGTACTATCTAAGCCTGCTTCACCAGCTTTATCCGAGCCAGCTTCATCGTCCTCAACTGAGCCTGTTTCATCGTCTTCATACAAGTCTGTTTCATCATCCTCAATCGAGCCTGCTTAATCATCCTCAACGCAGCCTACATCACAATCTAACATCAGTCAGTATCAAACTCCAACGATTCGCCAACTTCAAAATTTAACAACAGCACCAGTGACTCCCGCTCAAACGTATCAAATGTTGCAACACTTCACAGAAAAACTCGAAGGTAATTTGAAAAATGTTTTTCAGCGCCACCATATTTACACTTAAAAAAAATCCAAAAGAGTCAGCGTTCCGAGAGTTGAAGGCCAGTGTCTAAGTACATCTGAGGTGCTTAAGCAAGATGATGAGGCCAAAAAGTCAAAGCAATTTTTATTTAATTTTGCTTGATTTTCTTAATATCCTTATTTAGTTTTAATTTTCCTAATGTCTTAAAAAATTGCTATTAAAAATTAACTAGTTTACTTTTTCCGCAATTATAAAAGGAAAAATAAACGTTTTTTTTTTTCTTCATAAAAATCAATTTTTTTAGAGATTTTCAAAATATTTCTTTTAATTTTTATATATTTATATATTGTAAAAAATTCTCTATAAAAAAAAAAAAAAAATAAACATAAATTATATTTTCTTTAAAAAAATATTTGAATCAGAAGCTAAACCGTTTACTCTTACCCCAGTTTACTCTATACCATGATAAATTTTTTTATAATTTATAACTTTTCTTTTGGATAGTCTAAACTATATTTTTTTTTTGGAAAATACGTTAAAAACAGAACCAAGAAATAATCAAAATTTAAACTAAAAGCTAAAATACTTTAAATTTTACGTTCAAAATTGAAAGGCGCAGCTATTATATATATATATATCATTTCTGATGGTCACAAATTTATTTTTAAGAGCTGTAATAAGGTGAAAACCGTCTAAGACATCGATAGTTTTTGATTGCAGTAACAGAGTAACAGGTAAAGTAAAATCAAAGACAGGTGTTGGGAAAAATAAAGTAAAGATAAATTGAAAAGTGCTAATAAAATTTTAAGAAGTAAAAGATTTATTTTGTGTGTCTTTGTTAACAGAACTCTCAGGGAAAGCCATGATACATAAAGCATGGAAAGTTGATGAACAATGTTCAAGAAAAGTGTTTAAATCATCTATACGCTCAATATATCTAGCTCTACAAACATCCTTTATTTTTTCTTATGCCTTTGAGGTTCAAGCTTTAAAATAATAGCTTCTAAACACTTTATCTATTTTTTGAATAATTAATTCTGAATAATTAGAAAAAACTTCTAAGACTAATTGGACATTACGCGATTCACAAACAAATAAGTTCAGTCGATGGCTATGACAATGTGTATACAGGGCCTTTGAATTTATAATTCGAACCTAAGCAAAAAGACTATTTATATACTTAGAGACAGAACTGGCTTCATCATATCCTTAACCCCTACAGTTTTTTATATCTAGATTAAAGTTGCTAACACAATTAACACAGATTAACTTATTGTATTAAAATAAGATAATTATTTTTGAAGGAAAAGTAAGAGCAATACAATGCTTTTAATTGTTTTTAAATAAGGCGGGATACAAACTTCTGCGCATATATTTTTTAATATTGAACAAGAAGATGTTGATATCAGCAAAACGACTTAAAAGATCTTTATTAGTAACAACTTTTGTTACTTTTATTAATAAATTTATCCAAAAAAGTTTCATAAGACATATTTACAAGATCATCAATTTACTAAATCCTTAATCAAGATTGTCGGTTTTCAATCTTTTTATATAACAACTACAATTAAGTTAAAGGCCACGATTTTCGATTTTTAATGTCACGCTTGGACATTAAAAATCAAAAATTCTATAACACGATTTAAAGGAAATACTTTGTTGTATATTTGCAATCAATCAAAAAACTGCTGCAAGTGCTGCAAAGTATAGTTTACACTACGATTTTTTAAAAAGTTTTATTTTTAAACGAATCAGATTGCTACTTTTAAAAGCGTAAACCAATTACCTTATCCGATTTTCTCATACCCTGCAAAGTTTAATTTACATACGCAAGTTTCATAAAATAATTTTCTCATATCCTGCAAAGTCTAGTTTACATTAGCTTTTTTTATAAAACGATTTTTGCAATATCTGCAAAGCATAGTTTTCACTGTGAACTTTTTCCTAATTGTATTTTTTAACAAAATATAACAAAAATATAAAGATCGGCGATTCGTATTAGGCGGATGTTTGACGTCATAGTACCAAGATTTATATTTATTTTTTTACCCCGTCACTAGCAGCACTTGACGGAGTTTTAATCCGCCTCTGAATGTAATCGAAAAAGAATAAATATTGATAAATAATAAACATAAACTAACAAAGACATTAAATAAGTATTATGGTGGAAGTTGTTGCTGCAACTTTTCTGTTTATCTCCTCTTCTACCCTAAAGCGTGTTTGTCTAAACTGAAATCTGGTTTTTGTACTTGATTTATGAATATTAAAATTTTTAATTAGGACAAAAACTTCTGTGTGTAACTCTATTTTTAAAACAATTGCACTTTGGTACTACGTAGTTGTGATTTAGCTTTTAATTTTTAGGTACAGCAGATTCCTCATTAAATAAATCGGGATCTTATTCATTGTTAAAAACTAAATTAATGTGTAATGGCCTCTTGTTGTTGAGTTGTTGCATGTCTATACTCGATCTTTGTAGTTTTTTTTTCCAATTGCATTTATCAATCTTTCTCTGATACCTTGCTTTAACCACTGTGTCACTTTTTGCAGATAAGATCATATTTTTGTTAGTTTTGAATAATAAGTTATTAAAAAACATTTAGTGTAAAATGTTTTACAAAATTCTTAACAAAACAGTACCTTATATAACGTGTTGTATAAGGAACTGTTTTGTTGAGATTTTTTTTTTTTTGAAACATTTTACACTAATTGTTTTTAGTATAATACTATAACTAAATTTCTTATTTCAATTGGTTAAATTTTGAAAAAAATGTAAGACAACAAATATCTTTGATTGTCTTAAAATACCAAGTCCGCTTGTACGGCAGAAGTATCCTGTGGCACTGATTAGTCGTACTTCAACTTGTTCTTAAAATCTTTTGCACTGATACGCTTTTTCCAGAAATCAAATAATTACAGAAACCTGCCGACTTCCATATATTTAAAATTTTTAGGAGTAAGCAGTATTTTTCTGAATTTGGGTTACAAAAATCCTCCTTTCGCTCTCGAGCTCAAAACTGAACTATGCTAGATATAAATTGAAACTTTTCAAGAACATGAAAAATTTGAATTATCTCTAGCATAAATCAGTTATAAGTAGGGTAAATTAGGGTAATATGAGCACCTTGGTAATATGAGCATACTTAAAGATTTTTTAGATGTATGCAATGAAGTTAAAGTTGCTTTTTATTTTTTGAATCAACTATATGTGGTGATAACAGGAAGCAGTAAAATTAGAGTAAATCTATATTCAGTAATTAGCGGCTATCATCTAATTAAAACGCTGTTAATTTGCGTTCTTAAAATAATATCATCACGCATAAATAAATCTGTAACGCGAAATTTTGGTGCTAAAATAATAAAATTAACTTTTTCATAAAGAAAAATATGTTGGCCAAAAATTCCATTTTTCTTTGAAAAACAATACATAGAAAGGTTTAGTTTTGAATTTAAAGATTTTTGTGTAGTATGAGCATGCTCAAATAACAATAATATAGTAAATAATTTTAATACTTTAACAATACTAAATACTTTTCTGTAATTTAAAATTCAAAAAATTTGAATTTTTATTATTCAAAGATTGGAATTAATAAAATTGAACTATTTTTTTTAGGCGGAAAACTTTGTTTTTGTTTCAATAAAAAGTAGCTTAATATTTAATTTTTTTATGATAAGTTGTGTTAATAACGAATTATTATACTCCATAAATTAGTTCTAATAGTCAGGTTGGTATTTTTTCACTTAATTAATTGAGCTATTACTATTGATGTTATTTTTTGAGCTAATTTGAACTGCTCATATTGCCAAGTGGTCTGGCAATATGAGCAGTTCAAAACCTATTTAAAACCTGTTCTTAAGAAAAATTTTTAGGTACCCAAATATCTAAGTGTATCGTGAGGTGGGATCCCTAATAATTATTTATTCGCAAAAATTTTGAATCTTGCATAATTATTTTTAAAAATATTCCAATTTTCGCTTAAGGTGCTCATATTACCCTAATCTAGTCTTTTACCAAAGAACACTGCGATTGGATAGAAGTTGGTTTGTAGTTTAATAACTTAAAGGCGAGTGAAGCAGGTGTACAGACCTAAAAGCATTAAAACTGCTTTTTTTTTTCTTTTTCTTTTTTTGCCTTGCCCTGATTTTCAATATTTTTTACGGGTATGTAATTAATAATAGCTATATGGTAGTTTAAACAAAAATAAAAAATAAACCAAAGAATGCACATTGATAAAAATGTAAACGAAGATATTTGCGCTGTAACTAAACTTTTAAAAACTTGTTATCCAAGAAATAAAAAATGAAAAGAAAGCTTTCAAGTTTTCATTTCAGTATGCATTTGCTGAGCACTTAGAAATCTGAAATTTTTGTTAGTCTACGCTCTAAGTTTGGTAGACCCTGTTTGTTTGTTTTTTTGTTTGTTTTTTTCAAGTCAGGCTTTTTGTTGCTGATGTTTTTGTTTTCTGTAATTTTTTTACAAACGTTGTGACACCCTATATCATTGTTTTACATTTGCAAATATTGCTATTAAAACTGTTTTCTTTGCATTTTTTTAAATTTTACAGAATGATGATTTTTCAGGTGTGATGTGAGTCGACAAAATCTTTTTTTTGATTAAGAGGGGAGCAAGAAGGTATTTAGATCCTTTTGAATTTTTGCCGTTGCAAATAACCATTCTTAGATTGTTTATTGAATAATGCACTATTTTCGCTATTTTTCGTACGAAACTATTTTTCATTCGGCAAGATCATAATTAAAGCCTGAAGGTTTTCAGATTTCTTTCTAATGTTGTTTGATTTAAATAAAAGTTTAACTGTTTGAGTTAAAACAACAGTTCAATTATTTGAGTTTAAAAAAAAGTTGAATAGTTTAAAGTATTGTGTTAAATTACTCGCATTATTCTATTATTCCAAAGAAATTTAATTGGTTTAAAAGAACAACAGAGTGAAAAAAATATTTATTGAAAAAATCTTTAGAACACTTTAAAGACTTTATAATTCATTGGATTCATCTAATTAAAAACTCTTATTCATTACATTCAACTATTTAAAGTCTTAACGCTCAAATTAAATAATTAAATTGCATAAACAATAATCAGAAATAAAACGACGGAAACAAGTAATTTGATCCTAGTAAAATATACAATGCTTAACAATGTGCTTTTGACTACAACTAATCAAATCTATTAACCATCAATTTACATATGTATTTTTGACTACAAATTTTTGGGATGAAAATTTGTAGTTTCTAACACCCACCCACCCCCATTCTCCTCCTGTAGATGGGGCTCTAGCGCCCCCCCCTTCCTCCTCCTTTAATCTCCCCCACCCCACCCCCATAGATGCCCCAACTCCTTATAAAAGATTTAAAAAGAAACTTCAGAAATAAAACATTTGATTTTTTATTTTTAAGTTTTTTTTATTAATTTTTTTTATTTGCAACCATTTACAATTTAATTGATTTCCGTCATTAAAAAATATTTAAAAAATTAAATACAAATACATTTTATAATATATAGCAGTTACCAGACCGGAGAACCTGAAGCAGAGAAAATCTTATCATCATATTTAAGTAACCTTAAATAAATAAAAAGAGGATAAAAGTTTATTGTTAAAAAAATCAAGTAAAGAGTTTCGATTGGCAAGAAATTCAATTATGTCCTTTTTGAATTTTTGAGCGGTTTTGGCTTTACTAAGTTTTACTTTTCTAAGTTTACCACTCAGATTGTCAAATGGTTCCATAGCATTGGGTCACGTTAAGAAATGGAGAATCTTGTAAGCTTTAATATACGGAGAGGTTTTATTAATCTTCCTGTTGATCGAGATAAGGTAAGATAAGTTACTATTAATAAATGCAAAATATTGCTGAGTTAGGGTAGATTTGTCGAGTTTTATATAAAATACCAATATTTCTCAATATTTTATTGCGAGTATATTTAAAATGATCTCTCCAGGATAAGATTTCATCTATTAAAACACCAAGTAGTTTTTTTTGACAGAGCGCTCAATCGTGATGTTATTTATATATAATATTGGTAAGGATGTAGGAATAAATTGAAACTTTTGATTAGAATAGAATAAGGAAAATTTTGAAAACAGTCATTTAGATATGTAATTGTGTTTGATCAGTTAAGTAACTGGTAAATCGTTTATGGTATTCATTGCATACTCTACAATATTTTAGTCTTTCTAGTAAAATGCGAAGATTAACGGTATTAAATGCTTTTGACAAAATCTAGGAATATACCTAATGTGAGTTTTTTATAAGATTAATGCTATTATAAAAAGATGCTGATAACTTCGACTTGTTGTATAAGCGTATGCTCCGTAGAGTAATTTGTTCGAAAACCATATTGATTACAATAGAGAAGATTGTTTCGAATCATATACTGTTGCTTTAATTGTGTTTAATTTTTTTTTATCGAATTATCAAATTCTTGACTCGTAAGTTTTATAACTGCTAAGTTTTTATAAGACTTCATTAGGTAGTTCGAAAAATGTGCAGGAGTATGTTAAATTTTACCGTCTAAGTTTGGACCTGTATTGAAAAAATCTCGTTAAATTTTGTTGCCACCAATTTTACATCAGAAACCTGTGTGCCGTCTACAGTAATAACACTTGGTTAAGACTTTATTAAGTATTTTTTGTTTAACAAGAATCTCTTTAGTAGCATCCCACGTTTTTTTCACGTTACCTTTCAGTTCAGTTTGTTTTTGAAGTATGTAGTTCTTGCAATTTTTTTAGTTCTTTCATATTCTTTTATAGACGTTTGTGTCTAAGTAATTATTTTTTTACGATCTTTCATTGATTTGATAAAACGTATATAAAGCTTTTTTTTCGTTTCGAAGACCTTAAGAGGCTTTAAGAGAACCAAGGATTAAGAAGTGCATTAGTTATAATTTGGCTTGATTTTACAAAAAAGTACTTTTTGTACAAATTGAAAAATTTCTTTATGAAAAGATTGTAACTGTTATAAGCATATGTCTCGAGAAAAATAAGTTCCAATTTACAAAAGACAACTCTAGCAAGAGCGTATTTGAGTTGAGACTATGAGGGGGAGGGGGAGGGGCCAAACTAATTTTTCTTCCTATACTAACTAAAAATAATTTACAGCCGATTACCTCTTGCTTTGTTTCTGTTAGTTATTCGTGTTTCGCTTAAATAAACAAAAATAAAAGTATTAAATCGAATTGAATTAAATATTTATTTAACATTAAATATATATATATATATATATATATATATATATATATATATATATATATATATATATATATATATATATATATATATATATATATATATATATATATATATATATATATGTATATATATATATATATATATATATATATATATATATATATATATATATATATATATATATATATATATATATATATATATATATACAAAATATATACCAACATAAGGTTGACAATAAAAAAGTCTATATATTAAATAACATATTCTATATTTTTCTTTTTCATTTTAGAAAACTTGTCGATTATATCATCAATGGGTATAATAATATTTCTGTGAACATGCAGCAAACCCAAACCCGATAATCAATTTTGGCCTATTCTCGATCTTAACCATGTTTTCAATCTACAAAAATATGTTTTAGGCCAATTTATACTTCATAGCATCAGTTATTGTATTTGAATTTGATACAGTTTCTTTTTTAGTACAAAGTAACCAACGTCGGTAGTAGATTCATTACACACGTTAATTGATGTATTTACAATAGGTGGTCGACTATTCTCATCTTTAATTGCTTGCAGACACTGAGGTAGATATGGAAAATTTGATAGTTTATCGATATCGACATTTGATTTACTCGAATTCGGAGAAATATCATTAGTTATTTCATTTTTCGGGCGTTTGTCCAGCCATTTTGATAATAAACTTTGTGCAGCATTGCGTTTACTCATTAATAGTTAAGCTTTTATTAAAATTAAATACATATAAACTCAAAACAAAATGCAAAATACAATAAAGTTTTGTAATAAATAATAATACAATTTACGTTAAGTCATTATCCCTATATACTTTATATTATGGCGAAATATTTAGTATAAGTTAATTGCTAATACCACTATTTATATGATACTAGCTCTGTTCACTCGTGATGTAAACAAAAACCACATTAATACAGTTCTGTAGCAATACAGATCGTATTACTACCGTATCATACGGTACAGAAGATTATCTTCTATACCGTGCAAAAACTATGACTATTATCACCACGACAAAATCAGTGTAACCACAGTGCAGGCATAGTTCTTATTAAGTATGATATCACTACAATTTGCGATCTTTATCAAACGGACAATTTTTTAAATAAATTATTAATTAATGTATTATTTAGAAAAAAATACAAGCTATAGGGAGAATACATAATGAACTCTAGTTTAAAAAAATATGTTTAAACTAGAATTCAAGGGCGTATTTGAGGGGGGAGGGGGCGAAGGGGGAATTCACACACACATACACACACACCTCAAATATGCCCTTAAAATCTAGTTTAAACAAATTTTTTTTCTCGGGTAGTAATGATTCTTTTTTCTAAGTAAGAATCTTTCTTTAATATATCTTTTGGCTTTTTGAAAATTGCAAAAACTGGAAAATGGTCACTTCTAATAATACCAGATTTAAAAGTGGAATAACAAAGGCTTTTGGTAAAAATATTGCCAGCTGTAAACTTCAATTATTAAATTAAACAAAAAAAATTGAATTTTGATAAAATGTTGTATCTAAAATCGAGCTTTCTGTTAAACAAATTAAGTTCAATTTAAAGTATAGATTAGCTTTTCTTTAAAATAAGATTTTCTTCAAAGTTTTTGGTAATACTAAGAACATTTAGATGGAACACTGAGTAGAAGAGACCGGAGCTAGTTGGCTGCTGGGGTAACTTGATGAACTGCGTTTATCTTTAGAGCCTTTCATCAGAAAGTAAAAAAATTACACAAAATCTTCCTTATTGACCATTTCATCATTCACTATAGTATTGTCAGGATTCGCGCATGCACATGGGAGATATTAAGATTTATGCGTTTTTTGGACAAAAACGTAGCATTGGGAACATCGCTTCCTTTTTACTTTACAAAGATAAAAGTTAGTCGTATGAAAAAAAATTACTGTAGAAGTTCCAGTCACAATTGGTTCACTATATCTAGTCAGAATTTTTTTCAAAGTTGGCCGTTTTTTAGGATCTATAGACTGTTGATTGAAAAAAAGGCAAGTTGGCAAAATTTTCACGGAGTAGGTAGGTTCATAGCATTTACTATGGGAAAAAAAATATTTTCATAAAATTTATTTTTTAATTTTTTTTTTTTAATTTTTAACAATATTGAAAAAATTTATTCTTATGAAAAAAAATATTAAAAAAATTTTTTTTAGGTTTTTTTTTCACAAATAAAATGTGGGCTACTAGAAAAAGGGGTGCGAGGCTGGTCAACAGGTAGAATCTGTTTACCCCTTAATTCTTTGCCTAGGAGGCAAAGTTAATAAAAAAATTTTTTAGTCCAAAAAATAGTAAAAAAATTTTTTAACAACTTGTTGCCCTCACGTTTGGGGTGAGGGAGGGATGAAATTTGGGGTTTTTTTTTGTTTCCAGCTTCCAAATCCTTATTTGTGTTCTATCCACTTTCATAAAATGTTTCATAACTTTTCACTATAACATTAAAATTACTATTTAAAAAAGATTTTAACAAGATTTAAATGATTAAAACTGTTTTTTTTGAGTCTTTCAGTTTTTAAAGCATAATCTACGATTGCATATCACTTATAATGAAAAGCATAGCACCTATTGCGCTCAACTGAGCTCAGAAAATTTGGTTGTAAATTTTTATCTATATATGAGAGTGTAATTTAAAGTAGATCACATGTGCGGCCTAGTGCGGCCTAGTGCTTTTCGGCTTGTGTAAAAGTAAGTGTTTAAAAAATGTTGCGCATTTTAAGGGGTTTTAGCAAAAACACTCTGATAAAAAATAAGCATCGAAAATAAATTTTTATATTTCCTCTTCTTATTTCAATATATGATGTCAATGAACTAATATAAAATTTAAGAAATTAAAATGTTGTAAAATGGCCCTCATATTTCATTTATACATGATTTTTTACATTTTTACCAATATTTGAAAAATAAAATATTGCCATTTTTGTAGTAAAATTGATATGCTGAGCTCAAAAATCACAGTAGGGAAAAATTTAAATCAGTTTTAGAGTGCTGAAGGTCTCTAGATTACATTTACAAAAAGAAATTACTCCAATATAAAAGTCGGTTTTGAAGTATTTTTCTCACCTCTGTCTATCTTTTGGATATGCAATGTAATAGCAAAAAAATCCATAACTAGAAGATAGATGAGGAATTTAAAAGGAGAGAGAATTAAAACTTAAACTTGCCTTAGTCTTTAAGTTAAGCTAAATATCCTCTCCCAGTGAAGTTTAATTCTTCAATAAACGCTCGTTTGCCTTGTTGGCCTTTGTGCGCTCTTATTGTTTCTAGCCAATAGAGAAGGGGAGACCGGGGCTAGTTGGCTCGGTTTTTACTCTGTGAACTCTGCAGCCCTAACAGCACATTTTTTTGAAAATATTAAAGTGTAGTCTCAAAGAGTATGAATTTGGGTAACTTACAAAATTTGCATTCATTTACAAAAAAAAAATTCTTAGGGCCTTCCCGGGCCCTCAAAAAAAAAAAAAAATTGCGCCAACTTACCTCACCACGGGATAAGTAGGCGCAAACTATAAAAATGGTTTTTAATGTACTATTAAATGCAAAACTAATAGAAATTTTTTTATTATTAATTTGGGCAACAATTTCATCCCAAAATTTAGTATTAATTTTAGCTTGTACCAATTATTAGTCCGTATACGTACGTATGTGTGAATCCTGACAATACTATAGTGAATGATGAAATAGTCAATTAGGAAGGTTCTGTGTAATTTTTGTCACTTTCTGATGAAAGGCTCTAAGGATAAACGCAGTTCGTCAACTTACCCCTGCGGCCAACTAGCCCCGGTCTCCACTACTTGT
>NC_088925.1:1437500-1442500 GCF_038396675.1 Hydra vulgaris | reverse complement strand
CTAAAATACCAGAATAAAGAAACTTCTAAATTTGTCAAACCTAGAATTAATGACATTCGTAGAGTGAATATTAATGATATAAAAGCAGTCCTGCCTCAACCGTTTGCTGAAACAACATCAAGAACATAAGCTGAAATCATTTTTCAAGTGAAATTTGCTCAAATTAATATTTAATTAAGATTTGGAGTCGTTTTTATATAGTCCCACATCTTCCCTAAATGTCCCATTCCTCTCGCACACTAGTCCTACTAGCAGCATTCCTCATAAACCAAAAAATATATAGTTTATTAAAACATTCGATCAACCTTAGGGGGGTGGATTCGCTGCCCCAAATACTGCTTTATTTGTTAAGACTAGTTTGGTTCAGTTCATACATTAAATAAAAAAGATACTTCAATTACCCTGAAAAAAAAATTCGTGCCCCAATTCTCCCCACTCTTCCCTATATACATACACACATGCATACATACATAAATACATACATACATACATACATACATACATACATACATACTTACATACATACATACATACATACATACATACATACATACATACATACATACATACATACATACATACATACATACATACATACATACATACATACATACATACATACATACATACATACATACATACATACATACATACATACATACATACATACATACATACATACATATCTTATAATCTGTGCAGATCATGATGATGAATTATTTACAAACTTTTAGAAACAAAGATATATTTTCTTAATAAGATTTTTACTTTTATCTATGGAATCATTATTAATAAGGCTTCATTTCTAAGATAATTCTTAAAGAGGAATATCACATTTAAGGATCCATTCTCCGCCGATGAATGGTAAAGGTTTTTATACCAATTGATTTAGCGACAAGTTTATTTATTTCTGAATTAAATGAAATTGTTATAATAAGATGCTATTAATATCCAGTCACATTGCATTGATATTCGAATATTAACCGCGAATTGATGCGGATATACTATTAAAGTTTTTTTAACTTTTAATTAACTTTTGATCAAGTCAAGAAAAAAGTTATTACTTAGATTACTATCGTCTTACTATTTCTTAAGAACTATTAATAAACTTGTCTTAAAGAATTCTCTGAGCTATAAAATAGAACACAATATTCATTAAATTCAACTCAAATAATTCAAAGAATTATGATAACAAATATTGTCATTGCAGCTATTTGATTTTATTCTAAAATGTTGATTATAAAACTTTTGTTTTAATTATCAAGCTCAAAGTTCAAAGAAATAATTCGCTTTTATGCTTTGCTTTATCTTTTTAGCAGCGGCAGATCATAAGCAGATATTTTTTTAATTTTTTATGTAAAGAAATTAATTAATAGCTTGTTTCGTTCTTATCTTGTGGTGCATTTTAGATAATGTTAAAAAAAGTTTCGCACATCTTTTTTTGCTTGATCGCTTAAGTTGCAGGTTTTTGTACTTTAAGACTTTTATTTTAAAGTTTTATTTTTCTTGTGTTTGCTTTACAGTATTGAGTAATATCTTAATTTAGTAAACAAATTTTTAATGCTTATTTTTATTATGAATATTATTCATTATGATTTAAACGTCTTACAAATCTTTTATACTCCAAATACAATTAAATACATTCCTAATTGTGTACATTTATTTTAAAAAAAGGAAGTTAAATTTGAGTTGAAGTATAAATGGTTGTTCAAAAAGCTTTTTAAAGCAGTTATACAAAATATTTGTTCAAAAAATAATTGTTATAATAACGCAGTAAACTACACAAATTTAATTAGGTCAGTAATTTCAAATATGATCGACGTTTAGAGATAAACATTTATTGTGTTGCAATTAAAGCATTAAGATCGATAAAGTAGATACGGATATTGCGTTGTTGGTGTTGCGTGATTCCTCAAGATGTAATTCAAGAAATGCATGGAAAAAAAAATCATAGACATATAACAGCTTACCTTAAATAGTCTATGATTAGATTATGAGAATGGATTGGGATTCTGACAGTGTCAATATTAAAACATGCTCAGTGGAAAAAGCATTGATTCCATTAATTGCTCAGGTAAAGTGTAAAAAACTAACAGTGGTGTTTTTAAATTTTCCACAGGTTCTTTAAAAAAAGTAAAAATTTTACGAAACTGTTTTTTTAGTTTTCAAATTATGTAGAACGAAACGCTCAATAAGTATATACACTCATGTCTTTTTGAAAATGTTAAATGCTGTTTTTATTTATTTTTATTGAAGTTTGCTTTTATTTTTTCATCTTTTATATTGAAGTTTGTGCAACCTTTTAAACTATATTATTTTCGACCTATAGATTGGTAGGAAACTTATGAAACGAAATTACTAGGGAACTACGTACTTTTTTAATTTCTTTCTAAAAATGTTTTTCTAGAATAATAAACCGAATTCAGGCATATTAAATGCAAAAAAATATGACACTTGTAAAAAAAAATTAAATGACTACTCTTTGCAAATTGTAAAAAATCAAGTCTAAACTAGTTTGCATAAAACTTTATAAACTTTAGAAAAAAGTTTTCAACTTGATATTTATAAAATCTTTTAAGTTCGGTAATGAGTAGAACGCCGACTTTTTGTTGACTTATTTTATTCGGCTTATTTACTGGCAAAGCTTCGCTTTATTTATCTTTTTAAACTGATGAAAGGCGTGATGAAAAAAAGTGTAAAAAAAGAAATGAGAAAACAATATTGTTTTATTTATAAACTAATATACACAATGTTTATTATTTTATTATATAAACTATTAATATTTATAATTGTTGTTATAAATGTTGATAATTTATAATTATTAATATTCAATAATGAATATTATTATTGTTAATAAAAATTGTTAAATTGTTGTAATTAAGCAAAACTTTTAATTGGCTTTTTCAGAAGAAATAAAAAATAATAATAAAAAAATTGTAACTTTTTTTTACTGTAATAAAACTACTTCATATCTTGATATGAAGTAGTTTTATTCAGTACATTCAATACATACATCAACCAAATATAGTATACTACATAGATATCTTTACTATCTAGTTTAGACGGGTACTAGCATCTATCTAAACTCAAATCTCAGTTGATGTATATACTGAATGAAACCCCCTCAGATGTCAAATTTAGTATAATGTCTTAATGTTTCATGCAAGGCTAACAATATAAAGACTTTCCAATAAGTGAAAAGTACATACATTGACTTAGAGCCTGCTGCCGGTAGGAATGCTGCTATATTGACTGAGTGTTTGGTAAGGATGAGGATTAGTTAAGGGTTATGGTTAGGTTCAAATATGGTTATGTTGCTATAATTCATTGCTTTTGTAAATAGATGAAAAAATCAATAATTTGAAATATAATATATAATGATTAAAAAAATTGTGATAAAAAGTAAATTTTTATAACAAAATATTAAATTTAAATATGTATAATTAAAAATAGACATAAAGTAAAAATATAAAAAAAAAAAAAGAAGATTAAAAAAAAATTAAAAAATAGTAGTTGGCGTGAGTAATATATAATATATTCTTACAGGCCAACTAAGAATCTATATATACAAAAAGCATGTCTGTAGTTTAAGATAATTGTATTAAAAGATGGTAATCTGTGCTCTAAAAGCATGAGAGATATATTATCATACTTGCTGTAACCAAAAAACATGTTAGCACATTTGGTGTCGCAATACTGAAGTTATGCCATTGTTTTATCATGAATTTGTTACAGTGGAGCACCATTTAAACAAATGCAATATGATTTAAACAATTTAACCTTTACTCTGGTAGAGCATAAATGAAAGCTTCTGGTTAGAATATTTGTAGATGTGTAAAGACCCTTCACCTCCTTGGTTATATCAAGATCATCGTTTAGTTCATTCTTAATTATATGATCAAGGTATTTAAAAGATTCAACAAAAGCATTTTTACAACCTGTTACGCATAATTCTGGGAAGGAGTTTGATATAATTTTCGATTTTTGAGTTGGATTAAACACCATTCATATCATTTCTTGGTATTAAAGGACATGCTAATTAAAGAAGATTCCTTATTTAAAAAGCTAATTATTTTTTGAAGAGAAAACCAAGAATGTGCAATAGGAACCACATCATCAGGGTAAGCTATCACACTTGCGAAGATGCCACCTATATTACTTTCAATATGCAGGTTTGAGATTGATAAAATCAAATTGTATATGTAAAAGTTAAATAGAAGTGGTGACAATATACTTACTTGAAAAACCTTATTTCCAACTCCAAAATTATTTAATTTTGTTTCCTGCCAGTAATTGACACTGTCAAATGCTTTATCAAAGTCTATGAAACAAGCAAATATATGGCTTTCTCTAGATGAATAGTACTGAACAGTCTTTTTAAAATAATTTGAACATGAAGTTTTAGATTAATTTTGTTTGAAGCCAAATTTGTAATCATCGTTTTTATTAATGCTGTACATATTGATTTTCTACAATAGAAGATCCTCTAATATTTTTAACATAGCAGAAGAAACAGCTATGGCTCTATAGTTCACGCGTGTTAGATTGGCCATTTTAAATTTCATTAGTAGAATAATTGTGGCCTCACAAAATGTAGATAAACCATATTTAATAACCATATTTAATGCATAAATTAAAAAAATACTGATAAAAAGCTGCAGTCTACTTCCACCTTACATATAAGATTCCATACAAAGATCATCAGGACTAGCTTTTCCTAGTTTCTGAGCTTTCATTGTATTAGATATTTCAAAACTTTGCACATAAATCAGCTTGAGTTTGTTCATTATGATGTTTACAATATCTTAGAGCTAATTTGTAAGTAGCATGAGATCACTTCATGTTTTAAAAAATGTCATCCTGTTTCTTGCTTTCAAAAATCTATTGCTTGAATGCATCTTATGCAATGCCATGTTTATCTTTAACATAGTCATTCCCACCTGGAGTAATATATTCATGATTTTTATGTTCAAAATTACAATGAGGTATGGTATCAGAAA